>NW_028327177.1:46934297-47237327 GCF_987537825.1 Furipterus horrens
AGGAGTCTTGAACCAGGTGATGGTATGGAGAGCACACAGAGCCTATGTGGGGTTTTGCCAATGGTCAGAACTATTGGCAACACCCACTGCGTCAGAGGATGAAGTTAGGGATATATAGGCAGCTGCAAACACTTTAGGGGGGGCACGCTCTGGGGCTGTCTCCCTCGCTGGTGGGTGTTCGCGGAGGTGCTCTGGAGAAGGAGAGGAGATCCACGCGGTTTACAGAAAGAAGACAGTTCGCAAGGAGGTTGAGAATCCAGGTGGTCCTGCATTGAGAGCTGGAGGACACCACAGCACAGAAAGGACCTCCCCAATCAGATTGAGTGATTGGCAGCCGCTGGTAAAACTGAACTGTGCCTAGGAAGTAGGGAAACGGTGTTTCTGACCCCCCTAAAACTGGTTAGGTTTGGTAGAGGGGAGGCAAGGATATGTGTAACAGTTAAATAAACAATTTTTCTTTTCACTCAAATATAATATTCAGAGTTGTAATTTTGGCAGCGGGCAATCGGACCCCTAATTAAAGAGCCCGTGGGTTTGTTTTCAATTGGAGCAGCCCAGGGGTTCTGTAACAACATGGCTTTTCTTGTGTGTATGTCCATCCTTGGTGTCCCTTCTTCCAAGGCTCTCAGTCTCATTGGATTAGAGCTCCACCCTGTTGACCTTAATTACTTCCTTAAAGGCCTTATCTCTAAATACAGTCACATTGGGGGTTAGGGCTTCACCATATGGATTTGATGGAAGATGAGATGTAGAGGGTGGGTACAATGCATTCATAATACCTCGCCTAGGACAGAGCTGAGCACATCTGAAGTAAGTGCCAAAATTGTCTATTTAGCACATACAGATATGTTGAATCCACTTTGAACTTCAACCTTTATGTGTTTGGAGGCAATTACAATATTACTGATACCTGGCATTTGGGAAATACTTTGTATTTTAGAAGGCACCTTTACACATATAAGGTAGGTTTAGCAATTAGAATTACTTTTGCATAATAAATAAGAAAACAGATTTAAGGAAATTAAAATGCTTAATTCAATTCTCATATTGAGAGTGTCCAGGCCTGCTGACTGTTTAACTTATTGTCACTTTCATATTTGCAAAGTTTCTAGTTAATGTGATGACTTTTCATTGTGCAATCTAGAACATCAGACATTTCTTTTTTTATCATCTAACTCAAGAGGTCTGAGGCACCTTACAATGCTGCTCCAATGTAGGCAAGATATTAATCCTGCAATGTGAGAAGAAAACAATTAGGTTGAAAAGGGAGACTGGCTCCTGATGTATTGCTAGGACCCTGAATTCAGGTTTGGGGACTGAGAATAAAGTCCAGATGAGAAAGTCAAAGGCAAAACAGCATTTCATGGATCCCCATTTACAATCATTACAAACCAAAGAGCCACATGACTGTTACATGCCTATGGAGTCTAATTTGATACTAGCCCAGAAACAAGAGGTATGGCTATATACTTCATTCTTAGCATGAAAACACACACAGAAGCACTCATCTTGAGCAAGTCATCTATCTTCTTGAGCCTCAGCCTCTGTGAAACAGATTATTCTATGTTACTCAGGTCCACTTGGAGGACCTGGCCGTGTGCAAAGCCTGATACCCATACAGGGTCTTGATTGCCACCAGCCATTCTTTGTCCTTTCCACTCCCAAAATAAATTTTTCAGACATGTGTTTGGAGAACATAAATCATGATAAATTAATTCTGTACATTTCCAACCAAAACAAGTATAAATATTTTCTATTTTCCTATGAGCTCAAAGAACTTCCACCATACTTATCATCAGCTCATGGCTTGCTGGTCCGCAGGCACAAATACACAGAGGGTAACATTCTTATTTCATTTATGAAGACAGAGACAAGGAGACAGAAATATTAAACAACTTCACGGAGGACTGTGCACCAAGGCCAGGAGCCCTGGAATCAGACTATCTGGGTTCTATCGCTTGCTAGCTATGTGACCATGGGCTACCTGTGTAATCATATATGCTTAAGTTTCATCGGCTTTAAAATAAAGATAAAAATAGAATAAATTAAAAAGAGTGTTAACAAAGATTAAAGAAGGACATATATAGATGGTGGCTAGCACATTTTGTTATCATTGCTAACAAATGCCTAAGCAATAGCAGAGCTGGCACCAGACTGAGTTTTCTGAGATGAACCACTGGTTGCTTATCTACAGATGGGAAAGTCAAGAGGTTGCAATTAGAAAATTGGTCCTTAAATATGACCATTCAGGGACAGCTCTTCATTTTGCTTAAATTATGAGAGTAGAGAGTAGGTGAGGAAGTGATCAGATTTTTATCGGAAGTCGTGCCTGTGATTTCAATCAACCTCGTCCCAAGTCTAATCCACAGGGCAAACTCTCTGTCCTGCCTATATAGTTGCTGCCAAATCAGCTCCCTAGCTCCAAAACTGCTCCTAACAAACACCACACTGAACAAAAATCCCAACATTACAAATGCATCCCTTTAGATTTTCATGTGTTTCTTTTTTTCAGATGCAATGATTTTTATTCACATTTAAAGGTATAAACATATATGTCAATTCTTATGATTATGGTAGAAAATACAGTAGGGGAGGGCAAGTTGTCTAAAATAAAACAGAGGAATAATGTCAGACTGACCAAGCAGTTTAGTGATATGGAGTTCTTAAGAAATTTATATCCTCAGTTCTTGTTTTGTAGCATTCTCTTAGCACTTATTATTTCAATATGGAAAATATTTAAAACATCTCATACCATTTGGCTTTTCTAAAATTAAATTTGTAAGGGTGACATTTTCCTGAAACTCCTTTCCAAAATCAAACATGCTTTTGAACAGCTATAAGACCTTTTCATGAGGAGCTTAAAGGTCAATATTCTACCTCACAACTTTGACATGGGCAAAATCTGTTTAATAATTTATCATCACTTACGTTTACCAGGTGCTAACTTCTGGCTCAGTGTTTGAACATGCCAGGTCTCATTCCACATTCTTCTCCCATATCAGTGTCACTCTGAAGCTCATTTCGTTCATAATTTTTTCTAATTGACCTGTTTCAGAGAGACTTTCATTGCCCCTGAATTCTTGAATTATCCAACATTAATTATACTATTTACCTGAAATGTGCAGTTTGTCTTTGTGTGTGGGTGTGGGTATGTGTATGTGAGTGTATTATTAATCTCTTTGCTAAGAGATGTATTTTTCAAGGACAGAAACAATTGCTTTTTAGTTCCATGGGTAATGTCTAATATGATGTTCAGGTAGAAAACCTGAATCAATATTGTGTATGAATGACAGCACAAACTCTTTCAGTTGGAAAGTGAATATCTTCTTTTAATATTTGCCCTTTTAAAAAATGAAATACTATGCAGGCAGGCTATACAAAAAGGGAAAGATGTTTAAGCACTATGGCTTACACAAATACATGTTTTAGTAGTTAGATTCCATCTGTGTTATTTATTTAAAAATTTCTCTCTGACCCTTAAAAAATGTTTTCAGAAAAAAAAATGTCCTTGTCATTTAGAGATCCACCAAGGACTTTCAGGTAAAATGTCCAGGATTTGTTTTAAAATATGCCAGAAAAGATATTGAGAGAGAACCATTGAAACTGGCCATTTGATAAGTGAAGATACATTCTACTTTTATATATGTTTAAAATTTTCAGAGACTTCCAGCTAAGATGGAGGTATAGACAGCCATGCTGCATCTCCCTCCACAACTAAGAAGGAATACAGCTACCTCAAAACTGGAGACAACCAGAAGTTCCAGAAAACTGAGATGCATGGAAGTCTAACAAACAAAGATATAAAGAAGAAATACTCATCAAGACAGGTAGGAGAAGCGGAGCCAGGGTGGAGAGAATGCAGTGTCGTGGCAGCAGCAGTGGTGGCAGCAGCAGGCTGCTGGAAACTGCAGTCACACATTTTAAAAAGTCAAGAGGCACACCTGGGGAGCACTCCCAGCATCAGACCAGACTACGCTGCTCACAGTCCCAGTGCTGGGGAAAATAAAGCCTCATTACTTCTAACTGTGCAAACCAGTGGTGGTTGGGACAGAGGAAGAAACTGCTGGTCTCTCAACAGAGTCCGCTTGTTTAAAGGGCCCCCATGGTCCTAGAACATCTGCAAACACATCTACTATGGGAACAACAGCCAGAGCAAGAACTAGAGAGGCACCAGTCCCATACAAAGTGGGAGAAGTACCTGGAAAAGGGGCAAGTGCTGAGCATATAACATTGTTTCCTCTCAGACCCCGCCCCCACATACAGCACCACAATATGGTGAAACAGGTCACCTCTACTGATGAGAAAAGCTAAAGCTCCATTTCTTAAAACGTAACAGGAATGACAGCTCTACCTAAGATACAGAGGCAAACAAACACAAGAGCCTGTCAAGTTGAGGAAACAGAGAAGTATGGACCAAAGAGGGGAACAGAACAAGGTTCCAGTGGGAGAACTAAGTAATGAGGAGATAGCCAACCTAACAAATGCAGAGTTCAAAACACTGGTGATAAAGATGTTCACAGGCTTGACAGATATGCTTAAGTACAGCAAACACATAAGGGAAGAAGTGAAGGCTATGCTAAATGAAACAAAGGAAAATGCACACAAAACTGATGGTGAAGGGAAGGAAACTAGGGTTCAAATCAATGATTTGGAACATAAGGAGGAAAACAACAGACAACTAGTACAGAATGAGGAAACAAGAATTGAAAAAAAAATGAGGAGAGGCTTAGGAATCTCTGGGACAACTTTAAACATGCCAACATCCAAACCATAGGGGTGCCAGAGGAGAAGAGGAAGAGCAAGAAATTGAAAGCTTATGTGAGAAAATAATGAAGGAAAACTCCCCAAATTTGGCAAAGGAAATAGACATACAAGTCCAGGGAGCACAGAGAGTCCCAAACAAGCTAGACCCAAAGAGGACCACACCAAGACACATCATAATTAAAATGCCAAAGGTTAAAGATAAAGAGAGAATCTTAAATGTAGCAAGAGAAAAGCAGAGAGTTACCTACAAAGGGGTGCCTATAAGGCTATCAGCTGATTTCTCAAAAGAAATTCTGCAGGCAAAAAGGGACTGGCAAGAAGTATTCAAGGTGATGAAAAGCAAGGACTTACAACCAAGATTACTCTATCCAGCAAAGCTATCATTTAGAATGGAAGGGCAGATAAAGTGCTTCCCAGACAAGGTGAAGCTAAAGGACCTCATCATCACCAAGCTATTATTATATGAAATGTCAAAGGGACTTACTTAAGAAAAATAAGATCAAAATTATGAACATTAAAATGACAACAAATTCACAACTATCAACAACTGAATCTAAAAAATAAGAACAAACTCAACTAAGCAAACCAGAATCGGAACAGAATCATAGGTATGGGGATCATTTGGAGGGTTATCAGCGGGGAGGGGGAAGGGTGAGAAATGGGGAGATGGTGCAGGGATTAAGTATAATTGGCAAATACAAAATAGACAGGGGGAAGTTAAGAATAATATAGGAATGGGTGAAGCCAAAGAACTTACATGCATGACCCATGGACACGAACTAAGGGGGGTGGGATTTCTGGAGGGAATGGGGGGTACTGGGCAAAGGGGGGCAAAGGGAAAAAAATTGGGACTACTGTAACAACATAATCAATAAAATATACTTAAAAATTTTTTTCAAAATAAAAGAAAAGGAAAGATAACCTGTAAGACAATAGTGAAGTATGCTTTTAACTACTTAGAGTCAAAATGATGGAGGGGAAGGTAAAGCAGATGTTTATTAACATTTCCAAAGCAGGCTAGTTTAGTAACACAATTGCAAAACGGGCTTAGGTATTGTAAATAATGCTGCAATGGACATAGTGGTGCATATATTCTTTCTGGCAGCCTAAGTGTCCATCAGTACATTAATGGATAAGAAAAGCTATGGTGAATTTATGCAATGAAATACTACTCTACCATACAAAAGAAAAAAAGTTTACCCTTTGCGACAGCATGGATGGACCTGGAGAACATTATACTAAGTGAAATAAGCCAGTCAGAGAAAGACAAATACCACATGATTTCACTCATCTGTGGTATCTAATGAACAAACAGAACTAACAAGCAAAATAGAGATACAGTCATAGGTAAGAGAGCAGGCTGACAGCTTTGGGGTGGGGTTGGGGTGGGGGGAATTGAGCAAAAAAAGAAAAAAAGAAAAAGAACTCATGGACATGGGCAACAGTGTGGTAATTGGGAGGTGGACAGGAGGGGGAAAGGTGGAAGAGGATAGAAAGGAGATAAATGGTGATGAAAAAAGAAAAACTAGCTTAGGAGCCACATCAAGGACCTTGTTCTTTTTAGGGATTCTTTGAAGAATTGCTTTATAACCTACGGTTTTGATAGCCCAGAAAATGACACAGGTATCCCCCCTGTTTGAAACTTTGTGTTGCCACTTTGATTTTTACAAATGACCTACATTAGTTTTCTGTTTTAACAAACAGAAAGAAATCCAAAGAGAATTTTCGCTTTTATGAAAAGAGGCAAAAAGTGAAAATAGCATTTGTTGTGTTTTGCAGTGAGCCATTACAGAGGCAGCAGACACCCCAGGCAAGCAGGGGCACCTGTCTGGCTCCTTCCCTGGGAACTGCACAGAGCTATAAACTGGCCCTGTGAGCATCTTTGCTTCATCACAATTTATTTTTGTGCATTTGTTGGCAAGATGTATCCTAAGGTAATTGTTTCTTCACTTTACCCCATAGGGGAGTTCTACTTTCAGATAGTGGGGGACACCTGTATAGTGTAGAAAAATAGTCATCACTGACTTTGAATTGAAAGTCAAAGGAGTTAAACTCTGAATGATGAAAGCAATTTATTTGCTTATATTTTTAGTTTCATTTTTGTAAAAGACTAATGCATTTTTAAAAGAGCTGTGTAATTAATCCATCTCTTTGTATAAGCATAAAACAGCTTCTAAGTAATTAAAAAAACATAATAATTAATAAAGTGGCAACTACACAAATATTTGTTGAGTGCTATTGTACATTCATTGTTTTAGGTGTTGGAAACACATCAAGGAAAGATCCTGCTCTTGCAACCCCATGGTCTAGGGGGTTGGAGACAGATTTTTAAAATAATGATTAAATGGCATATACACAGGAAGTGTGTTAGGGTTAAGGAGACAAAAATACAGGTAAGGGGAATTACATTTGTGAGTGCAAGAGGCCAGAAAAGAAAGCCTTCTGTTGTATATTAGCGGTCAGAGCAAAGGCTGATAGGAGGGGAGGATGGGCCAGGAGCCTCCTGGAGATAATGTGTCCAGAGTCAGCCAGGTACATACCTGGAGGTTTGCTGGAGCAGCTGCAGTACCCAGTGAAGATAGTACCTCCTTCCTTTGAGGGAACCACGGAGATGGGTGTAACTAGAATAAGTGAGTGCAGAGGGAAGAGCACTCTTCATTTTGCTTGATAAGCAGAACCTAAAAGGAACAAAAATACATTTTAAAATATATTTATACTCAGTTATAGTAAGTGTAGAATATCTGAATTCTGTTTAAAATTTCCCTTAATCCCATTAGCAAATTACTGGTATGTTCCCACTCAAAGATTTGTCTTCTCTAAATCTTTCTTTGATGCCTGACGGTGTCATCAAATATGTACTCTCCCCTTGGCATGAGCACTGACCCAGGGTTCAGGTTCAAAACAATGACTTAACAGTAACAGTGGCATGGGTTTGTTACTAACTGTGTAAGGCATTGTTGTGAATTGAATTATGTCTGCTCCCACTTTCATGTGTTGAAGTCCTAACCCCCGATACCTCAGAATGAAGCTATATTTGGAAATTGGTTCTTCACAGAAATAATCAAATTGAAATGAGGTCATTAGAGTGTGTCCTAAACCAATACCATTTGTCTTTATAAAAAGAGGAAATTTGGAGATAGATATGCTCACAGGGAGAAACTGATGTGAACATTGAGGAAGTAATCCCAAGCCAAGGGGAGAAAGGCTTAGAACAGATCCTTCCCTCATAGCCCTCAGAAGAACCAATTCTGCCAGTTCCTCATTATGGACTTCTAAGCTTTAGAACTGCAAGAGCATACCTTTCTGTTGTTTCAGCCACCAGTTTGTAGTCTTTGTTATGGAAGTCCCAGCAAACTAATATAAAAACGTGAAATAAAAGGCCTATTACGCCAAATCTAAGCAGAATTCCGAGGATAAAGACATGAATGTAGTTTTTCATAAAAAATAAATCTTCGTGGAGAAGACACTAAGCAAACAATCTCATAACTTTTTTTTTTTCTGGCTACAAAGAGGAACTGTAAGATATTAGGATGTGTGAAGGGATTAATTTTCTGTTCTTTTTAAACAACTGACTTCTTGGAGCTAAATGGCAGCTCAGTGGTTGACTTACATTTGCTGCTGCCTCTTCCTTGCCATCTTTGGATCCTGACCATGTAGAGCTCCTCAGGACTCTGGGGACAGGGAATGAATGTGCTGTTAGCTGGGTCTTGAAGGATGAGAAGGGATGTCTAAGTGAAGAGAGTGGGGAGTGTATTCTAGAGAAAGGGAAAAATAATTGATACTCTAAGCATACCCAGGAAGTACAGCCCAAGTTCATGTGGCCAGGAGAGTATCAGGGCAATGGTGCAAGACTAGGCCTGTTCCCTTAGCCCTCATAGTACCCTGCATGCCAAGTTCCTTATGGTATTGTCAGAAGGGAGATCTGAATGACATGAGCTACCTCCTGCAGTTGTAGCATTGTGAAGCAGTGCATGGTGAATGCAGTATTAGGGACAGGTAAGTCAATCACTTAGTGCCTATTATTTGCATGACACTGCTGAATGCCTTGAGGAATACAAAGATAAATAACAAATATTCTCCATCCTAACTTGAAATTTACTCAATTCCAGCTAAGATGAGGACATATACTTGTTATTCATTTGGTAACAGTTCCTCACACTCCCAATATGATCTTTTTAGTGCAAGCATTACTTCTGGTTCTGTGCAGCATATATAGTATCTATTCTAGAATCTTGAACAATGAGATGCTACCATGAAAAACCTTAGCATAGCTGATGGGCCCCAAGCCTGGTTCAGTCTGCTTGAATTACAAAGGCAACTTATGTAACCAGATGGAATTCTCTGTATGGTTTTATTTTAGGTGTAGCTGAACATCAGTAATAGTTCCAGACTTGGAATTTATTGAGACTATGAGGATCATAGATAATAACATCTGATCTCATAATCAAAGACACTATTACACTGTTTAATTATATACCATTCAAACCAATGCTAAGATGCTGACAAGTTGGAAATACATTTAACATTTTACAAAATAATTTGTGTCTCTAGGAGACATTCACCAAAGATGATATTACAAGCAATTCAGAAATAAGCCCTGCAGAAAAAATATTGCTCAGACTTCATTTAAATTAACATTTGTTTATAGTCAGAAGAGAGCTTTCTACATTTCCCCAGCTCAAAATGAGCCCTGAAGACTTTTGAATGTCCTCCAGTGACTTCATTAAAAGATAAATGGAAGCTAAGAAATAAAAAGAAAAACATTTTGATGGACAGGAAATGCAGAAATGAGAAGGAAGGGAAAAGTGCAGAGGACAGGAAGAGAGCAACAGCTTCAGTAGAGATAATTAACAGCAAGTGACATGAATATGTGAAAGGCACAAACATCACTTAAGACCTATAATGGTGATCAATGTATATTGAAACTACTTCAAAACATTAGGAAAACCTATTGCTTTGAAAAAACATTATGTTTCTCTTTTCCATCTTTCATCTAATATGCTTATTTAGTTTCTCTTATTTTAATTGTATTGTTTCCTCATTCCCTTTGCAGATAAAAGTCAACAGATGTGTAATTTATAAGAGGTGAGTCTGTGGCCTTGTGTGCACCTGTACTGTGTGCTGAGATGGGAGTGAGGCTCCCACATGCATGCTCTTTGGTGTGGAGCGGGGTGGGGAGCAAGGCCCAGCAGGATGGTCTATATGCAGGGCTGAATTCCCTCCTTTTTAGGACATTCTCAAAGCTAAAAGCCCCTGACACCCTGGAGCTGCATTAAGAAGTGTGAGGAACCATCTGAGGTAGAGCTGGATACCCACTTAGACTTTCACAGGTCGCCTTCCAGCCATGTGCAGAGGAAGCATAGACTACTCAACCATACTTTTCTCCAGACACAAAATTAAATTGATTTCACATGTGAATGAATAAAAAGATAAATGACTGCATGCACTTTTCAGTTCTGTTCAGTTTGTCATAATTGACATCTGAGGTACTTTATGTATGTTGAACATCAGTCTTTGAGGACATAATTATGCCCTTGAATTATGCTTAAGTAACTAAGGGCAATGTTTAGATGATATTTATATCTAAGTGGCTCACATTAAAAGCCTACCAAGACCATATCATAAACATAAATTATAGGGGAGATTGCCTATTTGTGGAAATGAACTCTATGCAGCTTACTAATTTTTCTGACATTATTCAGCATCCCATTACTGGTACATTTATGATTATAATAATTATCTAAGAAGCACTGATTCTAATCCTATAATATTTCATGTAGATTTCACCAACTAGCCAACTCTCCTGGGCATATTCAATGTTGTAATAATAATGGAAGTAAAAAACTCTAGATTTTGGGTACACATTTAAGGGACATACATAGAATGCAGGAGAACATAATGCAGAATAATAGACAAATGTATAAACTGAAAACAAATAAACACCTCTATGATGTACCACAAGTTATTGTCGTACTTTCTATCCACAACTTCTAAATTAAAATTTATGCTAGAAAATGGTAAAGCAAACAAAAATTTTCAGAATTATCCACATGATTTTTTGAAGGACCCTTGTCCTGGGAATTCTAGTCTTCTTGGTCTTCCTGACTGTCAGATCCGACCCCCTAACTCAGGTAATCGGCCGGGATCTACACAGAGGCCTGGAAATCTCCCCCAGGCAGTAAACTGGAGCAGTCACAGGGCTTACCTTATTTGCTTCCTGTCTCTCAAAGATCACTGTCCTTTGTTGCCTAGTGTCGTGTGCCTTGGCAACTATTGTTTCACATGCATTTTGCCTGGTATTCTGGTTATTTCAGGAGGAAGGGTAAATCCAGCCTCCGTCACTCCATCTTGCCCAGAAGTGGAATTCAGAAAAGAGATGCAAGTGTTTATGGGGTAAATATTTATGAGTATAAACAATACATGCAATACCACTTTGAAAACTTCGAAATACTCTTTTACTGACAAAACAGGGTTTGTGTTCTTAATCATTATAATACTACTAATGCCAGACATCTTTTTCACTATTTCTCCTTCTTTTCAGGAATGCAAGGGGAAAGGAAAGCAGATGCCCTGCAGAAATTCAGAATGTGGTGTAAGTGAGAGCCCAAATGAAAGGAATGGGGCACTCAACAAATGCCAGTGGTTTTATTGACATTTAAAAGATGCTGATCAATGGAAAAAAATACAATAAAAAATAAACTATATTAAAACATAAATAAATAATGCTAATCAATAAAAATGTTCATTCAATATACACTTTTTTTTGTATTTGACTTTAGATGAAGAGTAGAGCTCTGTGAATTGCTCTCAATCTAGAGAGATTTGAACAAAATGTGAGATGAGGGCTGTGAAGCAAAGTCAATACCAAAATGTGGATCAGATAACAGAGCCTCAAATAGGTGAGGTTGGTGAAAAAGATAAGGAGAAAAAATCTATCCTTAGTACTTCTGCCTCCACTTCTCTATCTGGAGCAAAATGTGTAAGAAGGATCTGGGCTCACCAGCTTGGATACAGACAGAATAAACTGTACTAGAAAAGCCTCTTGCTTTGCACAATGTTGGGGTAAGGGGAGCACCTACGTTGTGGTCTGTGTTGCTGTGGCACCCTGTGAACTTGCACAGTGAAGCTGGGCATCTGTGAAAGTCTGTCTAAACCAACACTGGTGTGTAGAAGTGGATGACTTCTCAGTGACCATGGTTAGCCATTTATTTATTTATTTATCCATTCAATTAGTGATCATTTATATAGCGCCTGCTCAATGCAGTTTTGTGGTTCCCTATTCCTTACATCAAACACAGTATCCTGAAGAAAGATAAAAACCTATTTCTTTGTAAAAGAAAAAACAAAAATTTGGCCCAGAAAACAAGACCAACTATTGGTGTTTATAAATTGATAAGAAAAAGAAAAAGTGAAAAGATCTGAACAATGTTATGATGCTGAGCCAGAAATCAAAATTTTAGATATTTTGAAAAAAGAATTTTAAATATAATATTTCTTATATCAATGATCTTAATAAACTATTTTTACATAGATTTGTGAATCTGTTGAATAAGTAGTTCTAACCAGTACAAAATTATTTATCTTCTGAGTCAAGGCCTATAGTAAAGGTGTACCCAGTGGAGAAATTTTATTCATCAAATTTCCTCATAGGAAGAACCCAGCGTCTACCTAGAAGAAATTCTGGGTACATCTTAGGGTGGAATGGTTAAAGTGGACCTATTTGGGAAGTGAGCAGAATTTCTCTTCAGATGATGAGGCAGATAAGTAAAGAGAGGCTGGGATGAATCAAGAGAGGCCTGTGAGTCTCACCATATTTTCATATTAATGCCTATGATGTTGATAAATTCTGTTTCTATTATTTTAGTATAAACCTTTGTTTACTTGCCACAAGACACCTTCAAGAAAGCCTTTACTACTGTCATGTGGTTTATGTATGTGTATTCTTTCAGTCAAAGTTTCATATTTAGATACAAAAAGTACAGCCTAGAGACAGCACACAGAGAACAAATAGTTATAGAAGGCCAGACAGACTGTGAGAAGTAAGCTTTTCTCATCTACAAAAACCTAAAGGGAGGATTTTGTATTTCCATACACTATGAAATGAACACAATTTTGAGTATACTATTGAAGATCTCTGGGGGTTAAGAAAATTCTAACTGGCATGGCAGTTACTCATAAAATAAATGTGATTCTAAAAAAGAAAAATACTACAAACATTTTCATAATGTTTAATCAAATGTTCAAGAAGTTTATATATTTATTTCTTGTGAATGACAAGAATGTCTTACAATTAAATTGTGTTTTGGTTTTATTTTCTTAATAAGAAAAGCAGAAGCAGACATGGTTAAGGAGTAAATGAAATTCAGAGCAGCATATAATATAGTAAAAAGTCACTACCCTGATCAAATCACCACGATCTAACCAATCATATTTCCCAAATTTAAAAAGTAAGCAGGTGGGTTCATGACAAATTAAATTGTAATTTTTGCAAGATTATGAAAAAAAGAAAGAATCTTACAAGAAGTTGAAATTGGGTAACACAGGCCACAGTCTGAAGTCTGTCATGCTCCAGAAAGCTTTTAGAATGTATTATCAGACCAATGATTTGAGAGGACATGAAGACAAAAGCAGTGGTTTCCAGGAATCTCTAAAAATTGACACTTTGGAAAGTGAAAGAGGATCAGCATTCTGGGATTTTTCTAAGATTAATGTTGAAACAGAAATATTAAAATCAATCAATAAAGATATACTTATTTACTTTATGTATTCAAAATTCTACCTCTTGACTACAAAGGACACAATTTTCTATTGGGGAGCAAGGTCAGAGAACAGGCCGAAAGGTACAGTGATGGATCACCTCTGGCCTCTCTTCTCTCTCTCACTATTGTTCATCAGTCTCTTCTGTATGGCTCTTAAAGCTAAAGACCTGGATCTTATGATGACTCTGCTTCTCTGAATGGATGACTGATTCTTTTGGGAAAAGCCTCTTGGATTCAGAAACATTGTTAGTCTTTGAAGAGAAGCTGTTTATGGTTTAAGTCCCAACCTTTGTCAGAAACATCTGGCTATAGACCAAGGAAACTTTTGTAGACCCTTTAAGATTCTTTGATTCTCTCAAAGAAATTAATTTGGTCCTCACTTGCCTAACTCAGATACTCTCCCACTATTGTGGCCCTTTCTTAGGCACTGGTTAATTCAAATCTATCTTCCTTCCGTTTTAATAGGCAACCATGGAATTCTTTCAATAAACATATTTAGAAAATGCAAATCAGTGAAAAAGTGGTCATGACTCCAAGGCCCTCTACTTTCCTGTATGAAACAAACTATGTTACAATTATTACTCAGAAATGTATCCCTTACTCTTGGGCTTGAAAACTATTTGGCAAAATGTTCATCTATCATTTATATCTATTAAAAAAAAAAAAACCTAGGAAATGCCATGTTCATCTTTTGGGATGCTGGAGCTTGCTGTTAGAGTTCAGTGATCTTAGCATGAACACACATTACTACATAGACACCAAGAGCATTTGCATATTTAGTTCCTTAGAGAGAAAAAAAGGTAGGAATAAAACATATAATATATTCATTCAGTTGACCAATTCAAACACCACCTTTACATGATTATATTTGAATCAGCACATTTGTTCAGTGTAGTAAGTTTAGAAGTGGATTTCCAAAAAATAGAAATAAGAATGACATTTTCATGACCTAATATAAGGGCATAGAACTATCTTTATGTAATACTATCTTTATTATGTAATACTGAAAATAAGTAAAGTATATATTCCTAGTTCTGGATACAAAACACAAATGAAAAAAAACAAAACAAAACACAAATGAAACAGAATCAGAATGAGTTGCTATAGACATAGAATGCCTATTGTTTAAAACAGAAACCAAACTATAATTTCAAAGACATGAGTAAATATGTATTTCATACACATACATGTGTGTACATATATGTTCATAGATATTAAATGTATTAATTTGCTAGTCATTTAAACATGATTAATAATATAGTGCCAGGATTCTCCAAGGACCACATATTTATGTCAAAAACATGGGAACACCATAACTGACAAATGAAAGGAAAAGGAGGAGCTCTAACAATAGATAATGTAACCAAAGAACAAAATGTTGTTCTATCACAGCCCTTAACCTTAGTCTAGGTACCATGTCTCCATACTTGTCTCTCTGTGTTTATGTGAATATAAAAAGGTAAGCAAACTTCTTTTAAAACTGCAGGATTAGGTGTTGTCTCAACCCTGCCTGCTCTTTAGAAACAAGTTAGGCTTCTAAAATAATACTTGTTTCAGAATCCATTTTTTTGTCTTTTTTTCTAACAGAATATAAATCAGAAAATTTTAAAGTCAGTCTGGGCATCAATATTTTTAAGGTTCTAGGTGATTCTATTAAGCACTAGTGGTTGAAAGCTACTCTACATTGTCAAGTCCATTTTATTTGCACAACAATAAGCAGGCTGTGCCTTTCTTATATCCTTCCACTCAATCAAAAATGCCAGAAAATTCATTAGTGTTATAAGCAATAACAAAACAAACAAGCAAAAATTGTACCCCCAAAAGAATTCAGCCATATATACCTGTATAATTAGAATCGAAAGGAGATTTGAAGTTTATATGCCCGCTCTTTCAACATACAGGTAAGAAAGTGAGGTTTAGAGCTGAAACACCTCTGGTTCATGTCCCACAATGAATAAATGGCAAAACCAGTGCTAGGAAATAATTCTCATGTCCCAGTAAAATGCCGCTAATATTGTGTGGTGTTTTTCATCCTAAAGATATTTATTGTCTGCCTATATCTCATTCCAGACACTACCCTAGGCACTAAGGAGAGGAAAGTGAACCAGCTACAGGGGCTTCCCTAAAGGGTTTTATAGCTATTGGGGAAAGAGGTTGGAAAGAGATCACACACACACACACAACATGCACAAAATGAAACAATAGAAAAGATTTTAAATATGAACAAGCTAACTTTTTAAAAAAATAATGTATTTATTGTTTGTTTGTTTACTTATTTATTTTTAAAGAGAGGGGAAAGGAGAAAGAGAGGGAGAGAAACATCACTGTGTGGTTGCCTCTCACTCGTGCCCCCAACTGGGGACCTGACGTGCAACCTAGTCATGTGCCCTGACTGGGAATTGAACCAGCGACTCTTGGCTCTCAGGCTGACGCTCAATCCACTGAGCCACAGCAGTCAGGTGAACAAGCTAACTTTTTTGAGCAGCTTGGATTATGTCTCTTACTGAATCTTCACAATGATTTAGATCAATGCTTTTCTCTTTTTTTAATTTTTTTATTGTTTTTCTATTACAGCTGTCCCATTTTTTCCCCTATTGTCCCCCCACCCCAGCCCACCCCTTCTCCCACAGTCATTCCCCACTCTGTTGTCCATGTCCATGGGTCATTTATACATGTTCCTTTACTAAACCCTTCCCCTACTTACCCCCTTCTCTTCATCCTCCCCCCCTGCCAATGACTGTTATTCTGTTCCTTGTTGAATTTTGTTCATTTGTTTGTATTGTTCATTAGTCTCCTGTATCATAGATCAATGCTTTTCAAACTTCAATATGCATAAAAATCACACAGGGATCTTGATAAATTGCAGGTTCTGATTCAGTAGTTCTAAGGTCAAGCCTAAGAGTCAACATTTCTAACAAGCTCCCTGGTGATGCCGGTGCAGGTCATCCTTGGACAACTCCTTGCATAGTAGTATTTGGACCATGGTTCTCAAATTTAGCTGCACATTATATTCCTGTCACTAGGAAAAGTAAAATATGCTAGTACCTGATTCACATTCAAAACCAGGAAATCCAAAGGGAGTCCGAGCCTCTTCATTCTTTAAAGTCCCCTATGTGATTTATATGTGCAGCCAGGAGTGAAAACCACATCTTCTCACATAGGAAATCTTCCATTCCACAATAAGAAAGCTGAAACTTCTAGAAGGTCAATGGATCGCCTAAGGTCACAGGGCTAGAAAATGTTAGGCTTATAATTTAAATGTGGACAATTCAACTGCTGAGCTCATCTTCATAATCACTCACTAATTAATTTGCTGTATTTTTATATTTGGGTGACAAAAGCAGACAAGATTATGATGTAATCAGGGTTATAATAATGCATCATCTCTCCCAAAATAAGGAAATGTTCCTATCAAGGGCACAGGGGCATGTGGGGTCCCAGCCTTCCCTGTGTGCAATACAGGAGGGAGACCCAATGACAGTGATATGTCAGGGAATAGAGGGTGAATTTCAAAAAACTTTTATTTTTTTTGGTAACATCCTGTTTGGCCCTAATAATTTTACATAAAACTACAGATTATCATACTAGCTAATAATACAGAAAACCAATTTTCTCATAAATCTGCAGATTTATAGACAAATCTTTGTAGACAACCATTAAAGACAATTAAGCTGATCCAACTGTGCAAAGCCATTATGCTCAGCATGAAAGCCCTTTAACCTCAGCTGCCTTAAAGCATTTCCATTCCAGTACCACAAAGAAACAAATACCAAATAACATGATCCAACCCCCAAACAAATCCCCTAACATTTTAATGAAACTCTAAAGCAGCTAATATTTCCAGCTGGTACAGAGAAGTTATTCTGTAAACCAAGGGGCATCACCAAATTTAACTTAGCTCTGTGATATTGGTCTGATAATGAAATCCCGTTCCAGCTATTGAGATATCATTTTGAAATACACATACATATTTATATACTGACTTCTAGTTAGCCAGACATGGGTTGCTCCAAAATATTATCCTCACAGACATGCAATCTTCTGTCTTCCCTCTTGACTATTAGTTTGATGAAAACACTATTAGAGAGCAATGAGATAAAAAAATAGTAAATTCTAGTTGCAACTTGACTACTGCCTTCCTTTTGTATTCTATCTTCTAACTAGTTAAAATAATATAAATTGAAGGAAACAAGGTGAGTTGTAGACATAAATTCTGTCTTTCAGCAACAACACTAAAGAGGTAATGAACAAATAGAATCACTCTGGACTGTCAGCAAATAAACCAATTAGAGGAGAAATGATAGACACAAGCAGAAAGGCACGCATGCATGCTGGGAATTCTGCTATATCTGTCATCATTTTCTACAACCCTTAGTAGATTTTCGGCTTTCCAAAGACTATAGAAACTTCCTGTTCTGGTGAAGGTGGAGACACCTCCTTAAATAACTAAAATACCCTGGGCGTAACAGAACAATAGGGAGTCTCTCACAGGTAGAAAGATTAAAGTAAGCTGCCTAGGGACATTGGGACTTGTGGAACAACAGAGCTTTGAGACCCCTTATTTCCTTGTCACCTCCCATACATCCTCAAAGGGCACTGCAGAAACCCCAATGCAGAAAAAACGGCACAGACAAAAAAGCTCAAGGGAAGGCCCTTGGCCAAAGGAGTGGGAATTAGGTGGTCTAACTACCACAAAACCTTTTGGGGCAATATGCACTGTCAGGACCCACACGCAAGGTCTGGGCAATGCCAGCCTCGCCTTCTAAAATCGTAGTGGTGGTAGCCCTGCTCTTTGAAACTGTTGTGGTAGTAAGGAAAGCCCTGATGATCTCTGAATTGGTTCGAGGTCATTTTTCCATTTTCTTAAAAAATAATTCACATTCACAGCTAAATAGCTCTAATGTCCCATTTTGTAGAATTCAAGAAGTCTGACAACCTTCCTCCACTTAATCCCCTGTTCAGCCCTTCAGTTCAGACTGGCAGTGCTTCCTTCTGCTTGCATAATCCTATAATCTCTATTGAGTAATAGCCTAGCTACACCCTTGGTGTTCTCTGCAGAACACACTTCTTTATTTTTTTCAATATAGACGGCTATAATTTTCAAACCATAAAGTTCCAGGTTTTTTGTTTTTGTTTTTCTTTTTTGCTTAATAATGCTTTTATTTTTTCAATTATCTCTCTTTTCTTGTGTTTTTACATAAGTGTTCAGGAAGATCAGACTTCACTCTCAATACTCTTTGCTTAGAAATTTCTGCTAAATACCAATTTTGTTGCTTGCAGGTTCAACTTTCCACAAAACATTGGAACACAACTCAACAAACTTATTTGTCACTTTATAACAAGGATCACTTTTTCCTCCAATTTTCAGTAACCTGATTCTCAGGTTCATTTCCATCTGAGATCTCACCAAAATCACCTTTAACCTCCATAGATCTACCAATCATTTGTACATAATTATTTACATATTCTCTAAGAAAATAAAGGCTTTTCTTTCCAGAAATTCTCTTTTCTTTTTGAGCATTCACCACTCATATTTAGCGCCCATATTTCTACCAATATTCCCTTCATGGTAATCTAAGCTTTTTCTAGCACATACCTCGAAAGTCTTTCTGCCTCTACCTATTACCCAATTCCAAAGCCACTTCCACATTTTTAGGTATTTGTTACAGTAGCATCCTACTACATGGCACCAAATTCTGTATTAGTCAGCCTGGGCTGACACTTAAAAACATACCACAGACTGTGGCTTAAACAATAGAAATTTATTTTCTCAGTTTTGGAATCTAGAAATTCAAGATCAAGGTTCTAGCAGGGTTCAGCTTCTGGTGAGAATGCTCTTCTTGGCTTGTGGATGGTTGCCTCCCTGCTGTGTCCTCACATGGCCTTTCTCCTGTGTGTATGTGCAGAGAGATGGGCTGAGTGACGACACGGCAAGGGAGTAGCTGCTTACAGACCAGGAAGAGAGCTCTCACCAGAAACTGAATCCTGCTGGAAAATATATCTTGGATGTTCCC
The DNA here is from genome assembly GCF_987537825.1 of Furipterus horrens. NCBI lineage: Eukaryota > Metazoa > Chordata > Mammalia > Chiroptera > Furipteridae > Furipterus > Furipterus horrens. Next base: position 46,953,835 of record NW_028327177.1, read on the forward strand.
ATTTCCAAAACTATAAGAAAATTAATTTCTGTTTTTTAAGACAGAAAATTATGTTGCTATGGCTGCCCAAGCTCATCTCACCTGTTAACAATTAGGCAATGCGAGTCTGTGCCCTACTTTTGCTGAGACTATGTCAGTGTGGCCCAGCAGGTAGCTGAACATCACACCTACTTAACTCTTGGGCTACACCTCAACAGTAGTACTGCCTTCTGAAAAATATTAAATAAGATCCAGAGTGTCATAATATAATATCCAGAAAGTCCAGGATGCAATGGACGAGCACATGTGATACCAACAACAAGTAAGATCAGAGCAAGAACAAGAAAAGACGATCAATACACACTCACACGGAGATGATCAGATATTAGAATTATATTACATGGATTTTTAAGTAGCTGTCATAAATATGCTTCAAGAAACAATTACAAATTCTCTCGAAGCAAACATAAAAATGGAAAACCTCAACAAAGACATTAAGTTAAATATCTTAAGTTTTGTTTTAACTTAATGTCCATTGTATCCTGGACATTATATAACTAAAAATGTAATAAATAAAAAATCTGTGAGACGAGTTCAATAGTGGAGTGAATATGACAGAGAATAGAATCAGGGAACTTGAAGAGAGATAGACTTCACATAATCTGAACAACAGAGAGACTAAACTGAATAAACTGAACAGACGCAGAGACCAGTGGGAGACAATAACAAGATAGCTCACACTGACATATCAGAGTCCCAGAAAGAAATTGAGAAAAAAAAATTTTTTCAAAAGAGAATGGCAGAAAACTTCCCAAATATGTGGGAAAATATAAATCTATACGTTCAAGAAACTCAGAAAAACCTCAGTAGGATAAACCCAAGGAACATAGTAATTAAATTTCTGAACATTAAAGACAAATGAAAAAAATCTTGAAAGCAGCCAGGGAGAAATGATGTTTACTTTGAGAACACCAATTCAAATGTCAGCAAATTTCTCATTGGAAACCATGGAGGCCAAAGGAAGTGGCACAGCAATTTTCAAGTACTGAATGAAAAGAAATGTGAGCAGCAAACACTATATCCAGAGAAAATAGCCTCCAGGAATGAAGGAGAAATAAAACCGTTCTCAGATGAGAAAAATTTAAGAGAATTTGTTGCTAGCAGAAGACTATAGATGGAGTTTTCCCTACTTTTTTTCTCCTTTTTATGATTAGCTTTTATGTTTCCCATTGCTTTCTCTTTGGAATTACCATATTTCTTAAGAGGCAGAGTTGCAAAGGAGTCATTCAGGTAACCTAATATTTGTACAGTAATCATCGGCTTAGTTTCCAGAACAACCACATGACAAAAATGGCACATAAGCAACTGACTGCTTCTTGGGTTTTTACACTTGCCCTCTTGGAGCACGTTGCAGCTATTGAAATCAAACTTTTGGTAGGCAGATTATAAATGTCATAATCTAAAAGTTAATCTTTAAAGAATATTTAGGATTCTTAAATACAATGCAGGTTTATTTTTTAATTTTTGTTTAATACTGCTTGGGTGATTTTTCTAGAGCTAAGGCTTATGCTTAGCAAGAGAACATTATACTACACAGTAACTACTTGGAGAGAGGGGAAGGTTTTCTCACCCCTAGTTAGTGGGAATGACTGATAAGTAATCAGCTGAACATGACCTGAGTCAAAGCGGAGCACCTAAATATAGGTGAACTTAAACCTGAATAAAATAGAGGCTCAGAAGCAAAGACGTACAGGTAACCCCTGTATAACACGGTTGTTAGGATGCTACCAAATGCCATGTTATGCAAATTCATGTTATATGAAAAAAAGAACTTGTACAAAAAGGGGGGTTAGGTTCCAAAAAAAAAAAAAAAAAAAAAACCTATTATATTTTAATAATTAAGAGAAATATCTTCATTAAAGCAATTTCATCAAAAGTATTACATCTTAATACGAAGTAATGTTTTCATCATCATCACTACTAAGCTCCATTAACTGAATGCATTTTCTTTTTGACAAGATATCCTCATCCTCTGAACTTTCTTCCTCATTATCTTGATATCTATTCTCTACTTTTTGCAAAAAGTCTGTTATTTTAGATTGCTTACTTTTAGCTGAGAGATCCTCATAAATTTCATTACATGGTGCTAAGCACTTTTGAAACTCTCTCTTAAACTTTGTGCTCCTTTCAGTCCAAGAATCTTCATTTAAGAAATATGACTCTGTTTGGCTAAGTCTAGGCCTTTCTTTATGCTTTTTAGAGTAAACTGCTTAACTTCTTCATTTTCATCAGTGCTATCATCCCCTAAGTTATTTTGGCACATTGCAGATGTCATTTCCACCAAAATTACTTCATCAGTTTCTTCTTCTACCAGCAATTCTTGGATATCTTCTACAGTAGTATCATGTTAGAGTGAAACCGTGTTATAGAAGTACCGTGTTATTCAAGGAATACCTATAGCTAAAGGCTGTTAGGGTCTGGCTCGCTGGCAAGGGTGGCATCTTCTGCATCCTCACACATGACAGCATACGTGACACACTCCTTACCTGTCCACACATAGACATGGGCACTTCCATACTCTCACTGAGACTGCCAACTTCTCTCAAGGAGATACATTCAAAGAGAAATATCCATTTTTAATCCCCCTTTATATTTCCTCTCTAAAAAAACTTTTCTGATCAGAAGTATAATCTTCATATTTCTCTCAACCCCATTCTGAAAGAAAATGGAATAGCTGATGCCACCTACCTAAGCTTCTCTAGACTCTGGATTTAAGCGTTTTCTAAGTTGGTATGTCCTTTGGAAACTGTTGTTACTCTGCTCCTCCGCTGCCTGAATCTGAACATGATAATGGACTAGCTCATGTCCTTAATTTATTTGTTATTTTTGTTGCATTCTTGAGTCCAGGCAAGAGCTGGAACTTTTCATGGGGGCACTTTACCCCATGGGAGGACTTTACCCCATAGGGTGACTACCTATGGGGCATCATGGTCTCATGGTCACAGGTACCAGGCTTGGATCCAGCCTGTGAATAGCATCATAATCTCTTTTTATTGATGGTTATGAAGGGTTCAGGATAGAGGGTGGTGGCAGGACCAGGGAGAAATCACAGGCCTTCTCAATGTGTGTCTGTGTTGGGGGGCGGGAGGAGGGCAGGCACCTGATCCTCACAGGTGGTAACTGCAGATACCACAATAGGCCTTAAAACCAGTGGTTCTCAATATATTGTCTCTACACAGCATTCTAAGTTTCACCTAGAAACTTGCTAAAAATGTAAATATACATGCCACTCCCCTGACACCTGAGTAAGAAACTAGGGATGGAATGCAGTTTTAACAAGTCTGCCAGCTGTTTCTATTTAGTCTTTGAGAACCACTGGCCTAAGGCAAGTTACCCCCTGTTCCCACCCACTATCCTGACCATAAGAATCAGAGGGCAGCCTCTTTATAGTATAGACTCCCAGGCCCCTTGACAAAATGTCCTGTTACAGTAATTCTGGGTAGGACACAGGAATGCTCATTTTTCATAAGTGTTTTGTGTGATTTTTAACATTAGACCCACATGGGGACATTGTCCTTTCTCTTCTTAAGAAACTTTTTCTTCTTGATAATCACATATGTCTACATAAATATTAACTGGTCATTTTCAGTTAAAGTAAACATTTTTAAAACAAAATGCTAAAAATTTTTGTTACTAAATAATATTGGTCATCATTATACCACACTTTTAATTCTTTTTTCTTTATTGTATATAAAAAGAGGAGACTCATAGTAATCTTTTCTCCAAGTTCTCCAGGGTGAAGAAGAGGTCACAGCAACTGCTAAGTCACTTGTCTCTAGGGACATTGAGTTGATAAGACTTAGACCAAAAGAAAGGTGATTTTATATGGTGAAGGTGGGGGAATGGCTGGGTGGAGGGGAGTAAAAGAGGGGAAATGGGGGACAGCTGTAATAATGCTAACAATTTTTAAAAATTAAAATAAATAAAAGGAAGGTGATTTTGAAAATAGCTAGTCTTAAAGTTACATATATTCAAAAGCTTAGAAGTTTCACATGTCACTTGAAGGGAAGATAATAAGATATAAAAACCTTATCTTCCATTCTTGCATCAATTTAAACCAAAATAACTCTCCAACCAAAACAATGGTTCAGTTTCTCTTATCTAGGCTGCTCCTGTTTCAGTCTCAACAAAAATGTAGTAAATGCCCCCACTGCAAAAAGTTACCTCTTTCTTTGCTATACTATTGTGGACAAAAATGGGGCCACATACAAGCTCAGGTGAGGCCTACATGGTGGTGCTTAAAAACTCAGACACCTAAAGTAATCACATAGGATGGTCTGACATTAAAACTTCCTAACTAAAAGCATGGTGAGTAGTCACATGCTGTCCCTGGCTGGTTTAGCTCAGTGGATTGAGCGTCGGCCTGCGAGCTAAGTGTCGCTGGTTCGATCTTCCAGTCAGGGTACATCAGAGAAGGAAAACTCTGACTCCAAAAAACCTCCGCTGCCTTGCGGCATACCTCTTCAGGGGAAAGGCTAAGGGAGTAAACCCCGACAGAAAATCCGGAGCCGGAGTCCCTAAGGCGGTTTGACGTTGTAGTCAAAACCGGCAACTCCTGCGGCGCACCTGAAGCCAAGCTGTATCGACTCCGTCTTTCCCTTGGACCCTTCAGCTGCGAAGAGAGGGGGGGTCTGCTGCATGGGCAACAGCAGACCCTCCATATCAACCTGCCCAGGCTCTGTAGCTTCAGCTCCACTGGAGAGGACACTCCAGCGTCATCGCAAGATGTCGATTCAACACGGGAGGAGACAGATACCGTGTCACTCCCGAGTCGGACTGCACAGCCATTCTCGGCGGTGCAGATAGACACTTGGGAAGCTACACCATCGTCTCTCGAGATGGACGGCTGCCGACGACGACGACGACGAGTCACATGCTAGGCCAGTATCTTTTCTGACAAAGGTCAGTCTTTACCTTAACTGAGACAGTCTATTATCTTTTTGCTTCTAAGATAACATGCTTGTGGGGGTAACAGACCTTTGGAATATCAGGGTAATCCCCTTTTTCCAGACCTCTCAGGGCACAGTCTCCCACCAAAAGAACCCCTGAATATTGTCTTGTTCCCAGAAGATCATCTCTATGTGCTGTAAATGTTAATTGTTAACTCACTTGTACTCACCAACGTAAGTGTCTATCTATTTTACTTTATATCCAGTCTCAGAGATTTCTCCACTTTGCTTTCTCCTGCCTCCCTAATCTATCAGCAGTGGATTTCATGAAACCCCCTTAGGTCTTCTCCTTTGATTCTGATGTATAAAATAAGAAGATAAATTGTCATTTCCTGGGGCATTTTCTCAATCCTTTGAGATTTTGCTTCCCAGCCTTTGTCATAAGTTTGGCTTAAATAGACTCATAAAAATTCTCTACAGGTTTGGATGTTTCTTACATTGACACTATCTCAAGATCATATTCAAACTGCATCTTTATTTTTATCAAATAAGTACAATTTCAGAGAAAAGGTAATGGTCAGTATAGAATGCTAATGAATCCAAGTCAGAAAACTAGTTATCCTCAAGTGAATTAGTTTAAATATTTTTGAAAAAACATTAAAACCAATATAAATATTTGTTAAATACTTCCATCAATTCTGTTAGTTTACCTTGACATCAGCAAATTATCTGTCCACTGAGAACCACACCATAACAGTCCTAACTTGACTCTGCAAAGATAGGATTTATTTATCTATCTATTCTAATGTGTGAGCCTCAAGCATGCAGTCACCAGCCTGAAGTTTCTGATATTTTGAGTTAAAAGACTTTCCCTAACAGATGAGCATTCTTGGGCAAACAAGGGTAATCCCTGGCCATTCTATCTAAAGTTCCTCTGTTTCTGTCAGGCAAGAAAGTGACATGCAGAGAGAAAGAAAAGATACTGTGAGAAGATGTCTAAAAACCAGTGACTCCTGCAGATACAACAACCTGTGACAATTTCCATTATCTGTAGTCACGGTAGATGGGTTGTCCCTCTCTCTAGTTAACTGATATCCCTATGACAATAGGCTGCCCATCCACAACTTTTTTTCCTTCTGAATGCTTACTTTGTTATTGATTTTAGGTGCACTTCAGCCACTACGAAATGCTTAGTGAGGATTCACAGACAGGATCAGCTACATAGTTTGCTGGGCCTAGTGCAACATAAAAATCTGTGGAGCCTTGTCTAAAAATCGAAAATTTCAAGATATGGCAGTGGAACCTTATAGCTAACATGGGCCCTGTGTACCTGCCCAGGTCACGTGCCCATGAACGGGCCTTGACCACAGTGTGTGTTACTCAAACAGTATTTTCAGTGGGTGATTTTGTTGTAACAATAGGCCACTGTCATTCTGGTTGCCTTTGAGCAAAACCACATGAAACTAATTTAATAAGAATGAGGGAAGGAATGTTACTTTCTTCCTACCACTGACGATAGGAAAGGATCAGGAAAAGATGTCACAGACTACACCTGACAGCCCAAATGACAGCTGGTTAACTGATTTGGAGGGCTTGAAGGAGTGCCTCTCTCGGGTAAGTGATGAGAGCACTCAGGCATTCTGTGTCAAATATATGCCACCAGAGGCCCTTCTAATTCAAAAGTTGCCCAAGCCTCTTGTTAGCAGGTGGCTGCTTGTAATGTCCAGCTGTTGGAACAGCTTCTCATTGGTACAGCAGCTATTATTGAATTTTTAGCTGCTGGAAACAGTGTCCGGGGTGGTTCTCAAGTGTCATGAAAATTGGTTGCTCCACCTGGGTAGTGTTTTCAGAGGCTCCACTTGCTAGATGAACAAGACGGGACTGTACGGAAGGGAAGAACACTCTGGCACCTGCAGGAAACTGTGTGGAAACTGTGGCCATCTGCTCTCCCAGAAGAAACAAACCTGACTGGACCTTTCTGAATAAGGCTTCAGTGAAAAAATCTTCAACTACCACGTTCTTTGATTAGTTAATTCTTCAAACACTGAACACACAGAGCTTTCACAGCATTCCACACTCTACACAGACAAATGAGAAGCAAATGTCCTATCCTCGAATAAGTCCCAGGCTACTACAAGATAAACCAATCAAACAATATAAATCTAAGAAGAACTCCGAGCAACAAAGCTCACCATGTTGTGAGAGGAGGAAACATTGCAGGAGAGTTCAGGCTGTGTGCTGAAGGGCAAGGTGGAATTAGCCAGATGAAGAAGCCTGTTCCAGGCAGAGATTCAGGAATGTATCTGACAGCTTCCAGCAAGGAGAGTGGTGTGAGATGGGCCTTTGCAGGTAAACAAAGCCTGAACTGTGAACACTTAAATGTCCCTGTGACACTTTTTTTTTAAATTTTTTATTCCGAAATAAAGAGACATTATTGAAGAATTTCAAAAAGAGTTTAATGAGTCTATGTCACAAGAGTGATTCATCCAGGGAAAGGCACAGGTCTAACATATTGAGTATCAGTTAATCTGGAGTTAGTTGAAAGAAGAGGGACCACTCTATAGCAGTGGTTTCCCAAAATTGTATGCACATTGGAATCTCCTGGGAGAATTAAAAAACATACTGATGCATCTCACCCCCAGAGATGGGGCTGCACTATGGCCTGAGTTTTGAAATTTTCACAAGCTCCTCAAGTGATTCCACTGTGCAAGCATGTTTAGGGACCATTGCCTCGAAGGATAAGTAGAATTGGAAGGGAAAAAGATTAAGGAGAGAAATAGTGAAAGCACTGGTGGAGGAAAACCCTGTAAAGGAGAAAGAGAAAACATTAAGGTGTAGGGGAGCTGAGTAAGGGTAACTTCCTGGGGAAGGGAGAAGAGAGAGGCAGGACAGGAGAATCACCAAGAGTAGACAAGTAATCACTGGGTTTGGCCTGTACAAGGATTTGGGTGGCCTTGCAAGGGCAGTTTTAAGACAATTGGTTCTGGATTGTGATGGGTTCTAGAATGAATGGAAAAATGAGAAGACAGAGATCATTTTCAACAAAGGTACCTAAAAACAAAATACTGGAGATTTCAGTAGTTGAGGGAAAAATGGATTTTCTCTGCTCCAGCATCACTAGTATCCTCCAATGTTAGCCATAACTTATATTTTCTCTCTATTTCACCCTCTACCCAAATGATCCCCATCATCTCTCCATAGACGTCTGTTAAGCAAAAGTTTCTTCCACAGAACCTAACCATACTGGCATATTAAAAAAATTTTCTGCTATCAGTACTTTATTCTCAGCTTTGCTTTCCTGTTGGAGAATACAAGTACTATGGCTGGGGAGATTGGTTAGGGCATGGCATGTAAAAATGCAAAATCAACTTGTGTGTGCTTTCATTGTTAGAGGATGTCTCTGTTGCCTTGGAAACCAGTCTATGTGGAAAAGCAAGGCATTTTGTGGGCAGATGATAGAGCAATCAGGGATGCTATGTGTAAACATTGTGCATCTGTGTGAAGAAGCATTGAACAAGTTTATTGGCAGTAGGACCAGAATTTGGTTTTGTCTAAGTTACGTGTCTGCTAAAGTATATTTGCAAAATGTTTCTTGGGCTCAGCAAATATTACAAGGACTATAACTTCATGAGGTTTTCTTTGTATCCATAGCTCACAGAATGAACAGCCAAAAGTGGAAAAGTGACTTCAAACTAAGCCACATATCAAGTCCTTCATTCATCGTTTCTGAGTATTCTAAGAGGTATGGTATAACATTTTTAAGTCTTAATTAAGACTTCAATCTATATTAAGTTTGTAGATTGATTCCATAAGTCATAGCTATCAGCTAATAGGAATCTGATGTTTCTATCACTAAGGGAAACAAAAGCATTCTGGCTCTTTGAGGAAAGATGGAAAATTACATACAGTGGCTATTAGGCACTTAAAAAGACAAAAACTGTTCTTGTAAATTACTGGTCTTTCTCTAAAGAAAGTTTGAGAAGAAGTGCTCTTTGGAGAAGGACCAAGTTTCCTCCCACCCCCAACCCATCATGAACCAATTTTAAGAAAATGATCAGGATCTGGGATAGTGTGGAAATGTCATATTGCTATAAAAGTTTCTAGAAGTTATTCTCAATTTCTGTACTTATTTTGTTACGGATGGGAAGCAAACAGTCTTCTCTTTGGCACAAGTATAAATACATTATTGAAATAAAAAATTAAATAACAGGAAACAAACATATAAGAAGCTGTCTGGGAGCAGGATGAAGAACAGCTGGCAGGGACGAGGCAGGGACCACTGTTTTTGATGTATGACATTTTGCCCAATAAAATATTTGCTATGAACATGTATTTTATAAAAATTCAAAAAGAAGAAGTTGTGAAGCAGAGGGAAATATGCTGGGTTAGTGAGGAATGGGTCAAGCTACTTGAATTGTAAGGTAACTTTGGAGAAAAATTGGAGCTAAATGTTGATGGAAGGCATATGAAGTCGGGGATTATGGATTATGTTTAAGTAGGACTGAAAATCCATGGAGAAAAATTCATTCACTTATTCTCTGAACCAAGATTTATGGAGTGCTTGCTTCTCTGTACTAAAGGTAGAACAGAAAAAAAAATTTACTGATGTGCTGATTATGTTCGAGTGGTAGAGTGAGGGACCAGTAGAGAGGTAAGTAAACCATGTGTTCTGTCCAGTAGGTTAAGTACTGTGGAGGAAAAGTAGCTAAGGAGGAGTGGGCAGAGTAGGGTGACAATTTTAGGTCACCATGATTCTGCATGCAAGTGAGTCTGTGCCTTTGGCCCCAAAGTCAAGGAGTTTTACCTCTTTTTCTATGAAATATAAGGGGAGAGACCCCGTGAAAGTATAGGGAATAAGTTTTTGTGGGATGGGCATGCTTGGTGTAATATTTTGACTGAAACTGATATCATGAATTGAAAGCAAAGGAGTCTTAAAAGTTGAGCCTCTTATAATCCATGAAGAGAGTTTTTCCCCTTCACATGCAAAAAATATAAATATTTCCAATTTAATATTCAAGGACAATATCATTATGGAGGGTAGATGAGACAGGAACTGAAAAGTGCCTTAAGATGACACATGTGTCTTTGAGTCCAAGGAAGCAAGGTAGACATCAGATATAGAGAAACCCACAGTACTTGTCCCCCGTTCCCTTCTAGCAGTTTTAGAAAGGAAGAGATGGTGAAGGGGAGGAGTGCAGAGAGCCTTTCTGAGCTTCCAATTTTTGCCAGACACTGTCAGGCACTATGCATGGACTTTCTCACTTAATTTGGTAGATTTTGAGACTGGTATTGTTTTCTCTAATTCAGCAGTAAGTATACTAACACCTAAAATGGTAAGTAACTAGATGGGAAAAATAATGGCTATCTCTGAAAACCAGAAATCAAACCAGGTCCGTGTCAATGGAGTACAAAGATGAAGTGGCTACATCTTGCAAGTATGTTGCTGTCCATCTTTGCCCCAGCTGGTGAAAGTCTTAGTAACACCCCTTCTGCCACCTCCTCCCACCTGCTCAGGACCATTCTATGGAGAAATTCCTGCAGGTTCCTCTTTCTTGCTGCCTAGAGACTGTTGGAACAGTGTGGAAGTGAAGAGGCAGTCAGGTGAACAGCACAGAAAGAAGGAAATCCCTTCACACTCTTGCAATAGTGGCGCAAAGAAAATAAAAGATTTAAAAGAAAAATATGAGTTTGAGACAATACTTCTATTATCCCAAACTTTCATATATACAATTTCCTTGTGTTCTCCCTCAACCTAGCTTTATCCGAAGTTGCTGACAGCACAATTCCTTTTCATAATTCCTGCTGGTTGAAAACAAAGGCTTTCTACATGGATTTGATGAGTTTTCTGCTTAGATTCTAATCTGTAGGACCAATTGTTTTGAAATTATGGTTCTTGTTGTTAATGTGAATGAACACTGAGGATAAAGTAGACTGGTGCTATCCAGCAGAGACCACACATAATGATCAGGACAGAAAATTCAACTAAAAGTACAGAGACTAGAGGGAATCACAAAAGCTCACACGGGGCAATGACTTAAAATTATTTGGAAAAAGACACCATTATTTTTATTATTGAAAATAACAATGTTAGGGGTTAGGGGAATCTCCAGAAACAACATTCTAGTACAAAGTCCTTGATATGTTGCCCATCTCCTTATATATTATAAATCCTGTGACTTCATCCTGGGAAAATGCTGGTAAATGCAGCTAAAACAAATCTAGATGAGTATCTTAGGAAAAATGATACCAAGCTAATCCTTTCTTTGCTCTCCAGATAACTATGTGATGGTGGATAATCTATAATTCTTTACTTTTAATGCTTTTCCTCTATTATGGGCTGAATTGTTTCCACTCAAATTTTATATATTGAAGTCCTAATGTCCAGTATCCAGAATGTGGTTGCATTGAAGAGATAAGAGCTAACTAAGTTAAAATAAGGTCATTGGGGTATGCCTAATCCTAAATGATTGGTATTTCAAAAAAAAAAAAAAAAGATTAGGACATAAATGTGCATTGAGGAAAGACTATGTCAAAGGCACAGGGAGAAGTTGGGCATCCGAGAGCCAGAGGGACCTCAGAAGAAATCAGTCCTATGGACAACTCATTGTTTCAGCCTCCAAAACTGTGAAGAAATAAATTTCTGTTTAAGCCACTCAGCCTGTGGCCCTTTGCTATGGGAACCCAACACCATTATATAACCTTCTGGAGCCAAAGTTGTAAGGGCTGATGGAGGAAAAAATTAAGGACTGGGCTCCAATCTCATAGTGCTCTTCAGAGTTTCACAGCCTTTCACACTTCAAGTCCCTGCCTTTCTTTATCTATCTTCTGATGAAGGTTTGTCTATTGGTTTTTGGTAGGATTAAGCTGTAGGAAAATGGAAAGGCTTTTCCACAAATTTATTTTTGAGCAGAAAGGTGTCTTGGGAAGTAAAATAATAGACCTGCTATTCAGAGCAAACACAGCAAGTGCGGTCATTGAAGGCGACTCTTCTTAAACTGACACTGAAATGATGAGCAGAATAAATCTCAGCATGCTGAACGAGATCACCAGCCCAGTGATTCTCTCTCCTGAAAATCAGAGGATTGCTTCTGTCTTAGGTCTGGGTCACCAGTTCACAAGAAATCCTGGCTGCACATCAATAGCAATAAACACAGGAAAGAAATGGCATCTGGGTTCAGTTGGACATCTCTGCCATCGGTTTCAGAGTTGTTGTTGGCAGTGTTGAAATTTGTAAGATGAGTGTTTATGCCTTACTTTTTTCTTTGCACAGGACCTCATTCACATCCTGTGTGTGCATGCGCGCACACACACACACACACAAAAGAATGTGGATCCTGTTAAGAATCTTATCATCTAATAAAAAAGCTTCATGACAAAAGCAATTAAGCTTAACTGGTTTTGTAGTCTTCACTGCTTGATCATTTAATGGACTTAAGCATTATACTCAAATCACAAAACACATGTTTATTTTTAAGTATATTTTATTGATTATATTGTTACAATAGTTCCAATTTTTCTTCCTTTGCTCCCCTCTGCCCAGCACCTCCCCTCCCCCAACAATCCCTGCCCCAAGTCCATGCCCATGGGTAGTACATACAAGCTCTCCTGCCTCACCCTTTCATATATTCTTCTTCTTCTTCTTTTTTTTTTAAATAATTAATTAATTATTTTAACAATAAAAAATGCCAATCACTCCCTCTCAGACTTAAGACCCTTTATAATCTTATAAAGGACAATGGGCAAAGGTCTCGAGCTCTTCTAGCTGCTTCAAGCTGGACATGGTCGTCGTCCTACCTACCCTTGGGTCCAGAAATCCCTAATAAGAGTGAGGGTGTGGAGGGGAAGGTGGCCTTCCCACATGGGGAAGGATCGTGCAGACTCCAGGTTGGTTGGCTGTCTCTGGACAACGGCATACTTGGTTTAACAGGCTGGCATCCTTGTTGTATTCTGGGGGCAACAGAGTACTTACCACCAAGAGATAGTATATTCAGAATAGAAATCTCAGAAACTGCACAAATCACTTAGAGCCAAGTCCTCTCCTTTCACTGGCATTAAAGAAAAAAAAATTAATAAAATCATTATTACCAAACAGTCTCATGCATTCACTAAAGGGTAAGGAAGGAAAATTTTCATTAGTCTTTCCTTTGATTTGCAAGGCATCCAATTAAGTGATAAGTTATGAACTTTTTATATGTAATCTAAATTTGGTATTACAGCACTGCCCTTAAAACAAACAAACAAACAAGCAAAAAAAAATAAAAATAAAAAATGAAAACCTTGTAGCTGGTAGGTTAATTTTACTTCTGGCCTAAACAGACATTGTTGTCCAGGTTCCCTCATGACCAAAGAATTAGAAGAAACTATAATGGATTATCAGGTGAATCTCAAATAAAATAATGGAAATTGTCCACAACAATATAGTTTTCTGTTTTTTTCTTTTTAAAAAATTTTCCAGGTATTCCATGATGTTCTTTAGAAATTCACCTTGTTCTGGCCAATCTACTGCAATAATAGGAATTGCCATAACCTCAGCATTCAGAGTCCTGAACACTGTGTCAGAATGTTTCATTATAAATAATAAAGCATATTTGACATTTGTTTAGTGCTTTATAATTACATAGTCTCACATATGGGATCTTGCTTGATTTTAAAAATGACCTTAGGTGTTTTGTAAGGCAAGTGTTAGTCCCCCCATTGTCTAAGAATAGGCTGTTCCAAGACATCCTTGACCCAAAGGTCAATACGCAAGTGATTTATTAAGGAAGTACTTCCAGGAGCAACCGGTAAGGAAATGGTGAATTAAGACAGGGGAGGGGAAAAAGTTAAGTGAGGATATGGTGTTAGGCACAAAGGAACTCTGGCTATAAATGATGCTTCAAAGTTGTACTGACTGAGTCAAAGGCTTCTGTGTTCTGGCACCAGTCGGGGGTCAGCTAATGGCTCACCAGATCATGTAAACTCTCAGAACCTCTGTTGTGTCAGGGTGACTGTAGCCAGAATCCTTGCCTCCACATGCATGTGTTTTCATTTTCCTAGGTCACCCTTATCTAAGAGAATTACTTAGTGCTTAAGTGTTATGCTATCACACAACTCAAGTTGGCGGGGTGCCACCTTTGTTAACCTTACGTATGTATGTGAGTCCTTGTTGTTAAGGTGGAATGGATAGTTTTGGTTCCCATGGTTCCCTATGTCTTCACCCCAGCCCAGGATGAGACTGAAGGCAGATGATCCTTTGGCGCCTGTTCTCACTTACTGCCACAAGAATTGAAAGGCAGATTTAGTTGCTGTTCTCGCCTGCTGCCGCGAAAAGGAACTTGGTATGAATTCCCTCTCCAGTGTTCCACTGTTTTTTTTTTTGTTTTTTTTTTGGTCTCACTGAATCCAAAGTAAACCTGGCTGGAGTTGAACTCCTGCCCTACAACCTCCTTCCCTCTTTCCCATGTCCTGAAAATGGTTGTGGGTGCTGCATTAGCAGGAAAAGCACACAGAAGTCAGAAGTGGTCATGGATGGTCAAAGAGGCCCAAGAAGTCTGGGTGAAGTACTGACAGAATCTCTTCTTCCCATTTGGCAGTGGAGGAACTTAAAATTCTCCAGGTGCTCCTTCTTTACTCAAAAATCCATGCTGCTGGCTTCACTAAAATACTTTGTCTCATTACCCACTGTTGTCAAGTTGACCAGTTCCTGTTCATGCATATTCAGCATATAGCTTACCTTTTCTTCAAAGTATTTTCAAGCACCATCCCACATAGAAGTACTTTTTATCTTTTTTTCCTCTTCTGTGTACACCAATACTATGGTTCTTATTACTCATTATATTAAATATGTATAAACTTTATTGGTTGGTGCTGTTTATTAAACTCTGAGTTCATGAAAGGCAAGGCTGGGAACTTATTCACTTCTGAACCTCAGTGCCACTTAGAGTCTGACTGATGTTCAATGCACAAATGTAAATGAACTTAAATCAACCAATGTGAAATCCAGTGATTTCTTCATTATAAGCAAATGGAAAAACCTTATTCCACTTTTTAAAAAAATGTACTTGAACTCTCGCTTTTTCATTATTTCTCCATAACAATTTTTTTATTGTAATAAGATCATTTGCCATGATATCTACCCTCTTAATGAATTTTAACTCTACAATAGTGTTAATTATAGACTCAATATTGTACATCAGATCACTGTAACTTAATCATTATGCATACCTGAAATAACATGTCTGTTGAATAGCAACTCCTCATCCCCCTGCCAACACAGCCTTAGCAACCACTATTCTATTCTCTGCTTCTGTGAATTTGACTATTTTATTTACCTCATTTAAATAAAATTATGCTATTCTTGTCATGTGACTGATTTACATCACTTAGTGTCATGTCCTCAAGATTTTTCCTAGTTGTTGCATATGGCAAGATTTCGTTATTTTTTAAGACTGAATACTATTCCACTGCATGTGTGTACTTCATTTTCTTTATACTGATCACCAGAGAATGTTATTGGCAGTTAGTGGGTGGGAGCCATGTATGACAAATGAAGAAACATTCTTTATCACCACCATGCCCCTTGAGAATTACGTGTCATAATCTCTTATAAACAGAGATCTCCAAGGCTGAAAACCAATCAGCATGTGATAAGAGTAAAGAGTGCAGATAAGATACAACATGAAGAACAGAGGCATTAATGTCAGGAACCTGAATAGAGTTCTGGTTTTCCCACTGATTACAGTGTGTAACTTGGGCAAAGTCTCTTCCCTAAATTCATCAAGTATAATGGGGATGGCAACACATAGTTAACAGAATGTGGCTGAAGAATAAACAATATATTGTTCATAATAAGACATATGGTAGGTATTCGAAAAGGTACATGCTTTTCTCCTCACCCCACTCAACCTTTTTTTTTTTTTTTTAAGCAGGTCAGCCTTGAGTCATTTTTCCATAAGGCTGGGATCTTGTCCACTTTTCCCAGAACAAGAGAACAGCCCCATTAAAATGTATTTAGTATCTGCCTGAACACAAAATGTATTTAGTCTTATTTCTCTCTTATCTATTGGAAAAATATTACTAAGAATTTATTATTAAGCAAAGTAGAAACCTTTCAGGTTAAATAAACAAATAGTACAACAAAACAAGTCATAGCTATAACTTGGGGAGAAAAGAAGAGCTAAAAGGCAGGGAAAAAGTTCAGTAATTGAGTGTCTATGTTACCAAATCAAACTTGAGTTTACTTCTTGTTGAGCAAGGAAGCAGACATTACACCAACAGTGGTTGCCACACAAAGTGAAATTTGTTTGCAGTAAATAAGGAGCCCATGGGGAATAACTTCTAAAACCATTGCTCCACGAACTGGGGAGCTTCTATGTTTTTATTCTAGTAAACTAATACATATTTATAACAAAAATCTGTCATAGCATATAGGGGCAGGATCACACTGGCACATGCACAGGAGCAGGTTATGCCTCTTCATGCTTCTCATGTTCAGAGAAAGGAATCCAAACTCCTCCCAGAGGTGGGGATTTCACTATTATAATGACCTCTTGGTCTCTGGCTTTCTTTAGTGATTTCTCCAAGTGGCTAACTGAAAGTCATTTCCTGGAAAACATGCTTAGCAGCATAGTTAATGGAAATTTTAGTACCTTTTCCATTTAGCTCAGGGTGACCTACTTAGCTTAGGGTGACCTACTTAGGTTGGGGTGACACCTAGAGACTAGCGCCACCAGTAAATGAGGCTCATAATTGCGCTCCTGAGTCATCAAGAAGAATGTCAAGTTATAACTTGTATATAATGTAACAAAAGCAAAGAACTGTGCAGAAAAATATTTGAAGTATCAACATTTTTTAATGAATTTTTATTATTTAATGTGTTAACCATCCACTAATCTGGGGATTCACTATGTGAATGAATGCTTCTTTTAATAGAAATAAATCAAATCAAAACAGCATTTTGCATACTATTTATTTATTATCATTAAAACAGGAAAAAGCCAATAATATTAAGGGACTTGTGAACTGTTTTTATTGTCAATAATTTTATACCAAGATGTATGTACATGGTGAAGCCTAATAATACTGAATAACAAAAGTCCAAAGCATTACAGTTCTAAATCCAATTAAACCCAATACAAAGATAAAAGAGATGACTGTTAATCCTTATGATAAAGATTTACAAATGTAAATAAAGGAATTTGAACCATGACCCCCTCTTTCCCACAAAAGCAAAGATAGAATACAAAGAAAAATCTACAAGATTTGAGTTGATTGTTCAAAAGAGCTGGCTAACTATCAAAGTTTAGCTAGAAAAATACAGACTAAGGAAATGCAGCAAGAAAGTTTCCCTAAATTCAATAGATTTGATTCAAGAATTCCAGATCTAAAATCTCATTTCTGGATAGAACTTCAATGTGTTTACCAGCCCACCCACCCGGCACTCCTGCTGCTGCAGCCTTCCACTTGGGCCACTCAACCTTGCTCTTAGACTCCAGCAGAGGCTTGCCCCCAGAGGCAGGCCATTATGTTTTGAAGAGTTTTATTAGAAAGTTTCTTCATGTAATCAGCTGAAATAGGCCCCCTCGCATGACAAATATACAATAAAAAATAATGAACTTCATGACATGATAAAAGTAGGGCCAGCCTTGCAATCTCATGGGATGGAATCAGTGATGCATTTTTCAAGTAATTTTTCTGTGTCTGTTACTCAGAAGCAAGTTAACATTCAAAAATAATCCATCTGATTTCCTTTTTTTTTTCAGAGTTCAATCAACTTGCAAACACTCACATCAACCTACCCTGTGTTGTCTTGCTACTGAGTTATTTTTAAGTTTAAATTCTGAATAGTTGCTCTGAAGATCCTGACTTGGAAGCCCACTCCAAGCATCACCTCTGATCATAGATGAAACTGAAAAAATAAAGAAATGGACCTCAACGTTGAATTGTAATGTGAACTAGAAAGTTAAGTGAGCCACTACACCAGGTAAGAGAGTAATAATTAAATTAACCACAAAAATTTATGCTGACACCTACACTCCCATTCATGTGAACATACAATAAATAAATGCACTCTGTGAAATACTTTGCATATGCTATTGCATTTAACCCTCTTAACCATACCATGAGGTAGGTACCATGGTACTCCCATTTTACAGTTGGGGTAATTGAGGTAAAAATACGTTTAAAATTTTACCCAAGGACACTCATCTAGTAAATAGTGATCTGTGATGCAAGCTTAGAATGGAGGATCTTTACTGCTATGATATTCTGCTTGGCAGTGAAAAGAACATGAATGAGGAGTCACGGCCTGACCCTCAATTCCCATCTAGGTATTGCTATTCACTTACTGTTTGCTTTGGGGAAAATCATTTGAATTGTTTCTTTGTGCCTCCCTCACTCCTCTCCTTTCTCTCCTCTCTCTCCTTGGCATCCTCTTTCCACTCTCCCTTCTCTTCATTTCCTACTTCTTCTTCCTCTCCCTCCTTCTTCTCTCTCTTTTTCTCTAAAGTAATAGAATTTCAGTAGATTATATCTTTGGTACAGTTTTAGCTTACATGTTCTGTGAGTCTAATGCCATGAATAGTTAAGTATGATAAGTCATAGGTATGGGGCAGGTGATCCTGAGAATATTCTTGGAATTTTTTTTCTCAGAATGAAAGTCATTTATTTATACTGAACACAAAAATGGTTTACTGTTTGCATAGAAAGAGGAATGTAAAACTGCAAGAATTATGTCATCTTTGACTTTCACTGAAATGTGATTCAATTACTTTCCAATATGAGGGTAAAACAAGTCAGCAAGTTGACTGTAAACAATATGCTCATGTTATTTTGGAAAGTAAGTGTTTTAAATTAATCTTAAATAAGTTCTGCTATTGACAGTGTCAGTTTTCAGTTGCCATTGCATAGTCCCTTCTCAGTGGTTATTACTGAATATTTTTGCCTCTTTTGCACAAGAAACAATTGTCCATCATGGAAAATGAGCACTACTTGATTCAAGCTATTAAGGAGGGTTCACTCTTCCATTTCTCTTTTATATCTAACAACCACCATTATCATTTAATATGGAGATGAGCCTTAAAATAAACATTCTTTCACCAATTGGCTTATTTACCATATGATCTCACCTCTAAGAGGAACCTAATGAACAAAATAGAACCAGAGGCATGGAAACATGGAACAGACTGAAAGTGATCAGAGGGGAGGGGGAAGAGGGATCATTGTGGAAAGAAGGGGAAGGGGCTAGTCAAAGAACATGTATGAATGGCCCATGGACATGGAAAACAGTGTGGGAATTAGGATGGGTGGAGGAGGGCAAAGGGGGAAAACCTGGGACAACTGTAATAAGATAACAATAAAAAAGATTTAATAATCTTTAAAAAGGGATAAAGAAAAGGAAACTTTAGGATAATAAAATTAATCTCCATGGTAAAAAAAGAGATAAGCATTCTCCCAGATTTTTCCATGAACTGTAATTATATTTCAAAATGGAAAATGTGATTTTTTCATTTTGAAATATAATTACCATTGCTAGGATGTGAATAAATGATCAAAATACAGCTGTTTCTAAAGGCTTGTAAACGTGTGATCATACAGTTCTAGAGCTGTATTTTTCTCATCTAATACAATTTCCAGTTACAGACCTGTAGCATCCACAATCATCTTATGCTGACACAGACAAAACCTCACCTGATATATCTACAAGTAAAAAGACAACCCCCTTTCATAAAGTTTACTTGCAGTAAATACTGCTGCTAGCAGTGCATCAAAAAACTGCTTGCACAATTAAAGATATAAAAATCAATTCCTAATCAAAATTAAAAGCAAAAGCAAGCACTAAAAGAATTCTTTCTAAGTATTGAGCGAGGATGGCACTAGGGGAGGAAATGTGAGTATCTAGCAAATGCAGAGGGCCAGAAAAAGTAATTCCAGACTTTTGAAACACCATCTTTAAATTGTTATTGAAGTGTTTCCAAAGCACTTAATTTTGTACAGTGCTGTGGAAAGAATCAATCCAAAGTGCGT
Source organism: Furipterus horrens (assembly GCF_987537825.1). Taxonomy (NCBI): domain Eukaryota; kingdom Metazoa; phylum Chordata; class Mammalia; order Chiroptera; family Furipteridae; genus Furipterus; species Furipterus horrens. The sequence goes on from NW_028327177.1 coordinate 46,973,766, forward strand.
ACAGCTGCTAGGACGCGATAGGCACGAGTAGCTGAGTAAAGGTCTGGTCACAGAAGCACTCAGAAGACATTTTTGCCTCTTCAAAGCCGTACTCTAGTAAAAACACTGATTCTGCCATTACTTCTGCAATGTAACTAAAAAAGCGATTTTTTATATTTATTGAATGAATAATTGGCAAAATGTCAAAAACTGTTTCCTCATTATCAAATGGGATAAAAAATCAAATCCTATAAAAGTGTTTTGAAATTCAAACGAGGTAGTAGATGTTTTGAAAATATTTTGTTGATATTCCACAGTGTAAAATAATGGAATTGTTTAGATATTAGATTACACGAAACTTGTAATTTATGTTACGTTAGGTATGAAGTGATCAATCAAAACTTCGAGGTAGTGTTAGGAATACCTACATTCAAAGCCAAGCTGGTGAACACACTGAAGATCCATTTTCAGCTCCTACCCCAAGCAGAAAGTGATTATTCCTGACAAATAGGCTTTCAGCATCCTCCCTTCCTGTCATCCTCTGTTCAGTCATAATGCTGATACTGAGAGATGGCAAAGACAGATATGGATTCCTCTTAGAAAATTCAGAATAAAATTCTACCTCTTATTCTTAGACACTCATCAGCCACATTTGCTCTTATATCAACCTGTGAGAGATGGAAAAGGGCTTATCCTATATACTTGTGCGTAAACTGACACTGAGAACAGTTGGAAAACATGCCCAAGACCACAGCAGTCAGTGTGAAGTCATAAAAATCCAGGTATCTCTATGAATCTTTTTACTCACTCAGACAGCTTCCAACCTTCCTGGTCCTCTGGTGCCTGAAAGCCGTGCCTTAGTACATCATTTCATTGATAATAAAACTTTGGATTCCATATAATCAAACTGGAAGGGGTATTGCTAATGGTTATCAGTAGTTTCACCTTCATCTAAATGAATTTTAATTATGTTCTTATCATTTTGAGAGAAAAGAAAAATAATGGGAGATGTGGGTTGGAGGAAGAATTTGGATTTAGCCAGGCTCTAAAGAGAGATATGGTAAGATAGGTGTAAATAGAATACAAATTCAAACCAAGATACAAGAAACAGTGTGAATTGCACATCAGATGTGTGTTAATATAAATAGAGCAGGGGATGAAATTCATACATGATTCCACATATGAAGTGTAAGAAAGTCATGTTCCTATTAAGCAGAGTGAATGAAGTTAATAGATCTGTTGATTGGGACAATCCTGGATAGTTCCATGAAACTGTAAAAGTTGTTCTATGTTCAGAAATGGATTACTATGGTTTGGTAATTATTCAGGAACATTAATGATTTGGGTAGCCAAATAAGATATTTTAGACAAAACAGAAATATCAATTAGAATGAAAATATAATAGGTTGGAAAACAGATTAGAAATATCTGAGACATCATTAATAATGTTTAAAACAATTTTTATCAGGGCAAGAAAAAGAAATGAAAAAGAAAATGTTAAATGTTTCAGCACAAGTCAGTAGTATTTATAAAATATGCTACATAAATGGACAAATGATGTCCAATACACTATAGATTTTAGAGCTTATCTGGTACAGCAAATAGCCTACACAAATTAATGAAGGCAGGCATCTAAAAGTTCCCAAATATATTTATATTATTTTGTTTAGGTTATAATAAATATTAACACACCAAGTTATAGAAAATTTCATTGACAACTTAAAGAGCTAGGTATAAGAACTACTGTTTTAGTATGCATTCAAAAACCCTGAATGATCTGGCCCAAGCCAGACTCATTTGTCCACATCTTCCCTCCTCATACACATAATTCCCCTAAAAAACTAGACTTTCCTTTCATGGATATCTTGACCTCTTGCCTATAACATCATTTCCCACCTCCACTGAATGTCTAGCAAGCTGATACTTATCCTTTCAGTCTCCCTTTTCTTCATCTAAGATTTAGATGGTCTTTCTTTTGCAAAATCATTTCTGTGGGCCAACAACAGGAATTCAGAGCCCTTTCAATCTTATTCCTAACACAAATGCCTGTTTTAATGGAAAATAATGCCTTTTTAATATTAGGTGGTTTAAAAATCTCATATATGCAATGTAGGGTCAAAAATAAAATAAGATTTAACTTGTGATCATCCTGCATAATGTCTTAGGAGAAAGACTCCTTCAGATCTGTGCTGGTTCCCCTCCTGATATATGTGGCCAAGCATAGGTGCAGTAAATTTTCTTCCTCCTGGACCAAGGTCAACTGCATGGTGTTCCCTCTCTTTTTATGAACCTATAATTTAATTGTTCTTTTGTCCTCTTTATTTCCTATAATGTGAGGTTGGTAAGGCAGTCTTGGTAAGAATATGTCATAAATGGTGTTGGGGACTCCATATTGATTCTTTATTAGATATATAACATCACATAGACCCACTACTCTTAAAGCTAAATTGGATCACTGTACTGATGTAGTGACCACCAGAGAATTCCACTATAAAGGTATTTTACCTCATTGTAATTATCAAATAATCTATGATATAAATTGCTGGGGCACCCTGGTTGCAAAATGGTGATTGTTTAACTATTTCATTCTTTCTGAATAAAAAATTCCAACATTTATTAGCTTACATTCTTTCATTAAGAAGAGCTTTCAGGGATGAAATACTTTAGGTGCATCTTATAATCAACTGCATGATTGCTATCAGCTAAGTAGCTATGGTAATGCACTTGAATGAAAATTTTCTGTTGACAATTTCTTACAATAAAGAAAATCTCAGCATCAAAACATTTCAAATTCTAAGGAAAACAGCTATTTGGTAGAGATGGGCAAACCCTGACCAAATGCAGAAGAGTATTATCATTTATTTATTCAAAGCAACAGAAATGTCAAAATACTTAGAGAAAGTATTGTATATATTACTTTTAGTGATATTAATGTAAGTATATTAGATCTTAATTAGTGCCATAAATATAGTAATGTGATCTAATCTCATACCTGTTAAAATGGCTATATCAGAAAGACAAGACATAACAGAAGCTGATGAAGACATGGAGTAAAGGGGACCCTTGTGCACATCTGATGAGAATGTAAATTGGTGTGGTCACTAAGGAAAGCAGAATGGAGGTTTCTAAAATAAATAAATAAATAAACACAGGTCTACTACATTTTCCAGCAATTCCACTCTGAGATCCACCCAAAGGAAATGAAATCATTATCTTGAAAATATATATGCTCCCCATGTTCACTGCAGCATTACTTACAATAGCCAAGACATGGAAACAACATAAGTGTTCAATGATGGATGAGTGGATAAGGAAGTTGATATGTTACAATAGAATAATATTCAGCCATTAAAATCAAGGAAATCTTGCCATTTGCAACAGCATGGCTGGATCTTGATGGCATTATATGCTAAGTTAGATAAAGATAAATACTGTAAAAGCTCATAAGTGGGATTTTTAAAAACTCATAGTTACAGTAAATAGATTGGCATTTGCCAGAGGCAGGGGTAGGGGGTGGGGGAAATGGCTGAATGTGGTCAAAAATAAAAACTTCTAGTTATATGATAAATGAGTTCTAGGGGTATAATGTGCAGCATACCAACTATAGTTAATGGTACTGTATTGTATATTTGAAAGTTGCAGAGAGTAGATCTTAAAAGTTCTCACCACAAGAAAAAATCTTTGGGCCTATGTGTGGTGACGGATTTGACTAACTTATTATGGTAATCATTTTACAATATATACAAATATATACATGTATCAAATCATTATGTTGTATACTTCGGACTGACACAATGTTATATGTCAATTATATCCTAATAAAACTGAGAGGAAAGGAAAACAATTATTCATTAGAAAATATGAAATATTAGGTCTTGAAAACTTAAACTCAACTAAAACAATCTATTGAGAAAAAGAATTTACTCCATTTCTCCTTCAACAAAGTTTATCTGTCTTGCTTGAATAAATGATCCTAAAGGCAAAATCCCTCCACACATGTTCACCTATTCTCCTAGTGTCCCTTGACCAATGTCTTCACACCTCACATATAAATATGCCTGTGTCAAAAGTCTCTCTAGAAAAAGTAATATAACCTGATATGTTATCTTCAAGGGTTTTCTTTCAGTAAGCCACTTCATCATGCTCTTGTATTCCTTTTTGGTAGGAATCCTAATGTATTAGATTGAATGGAAAAGCATTTGACATTTCTGAGCTGGGGATCACAGATTGAAATGCCTCCTGTATCACATACGATGGAGGTCTTGTGTATCTGTGGTAATGGGGAGTTTCCTTCTTCACTCTTCATTTGCTGCTGTTTCAATTGACAGCTCCTCCTTCTCAATAAAAATTCACTTACATCTCCAGGAAAAAAAAAGTAATATAACCTGAATATGTGGTCAGTCTTATTAAGCCCAAAGATTAAAACTCTGTAACAATTTGTATTAAGATGTTAATGAAATTTGCAAGCCTGCACTTGGCAGCACCATTTTCTCTGCAAATTGTGTGCAGTTCTTGCCCAACCATGCTTGTGATGGGCAGGACTGGGAGTACAGGAAAAGCGGTGATGGATGCTCAATCACAGCCTCATTGGGAAGTGGCCCCTCCTCATGGGCTGGCATTCTGCCTCTGCCTAAACCCTCCCAGGGACTGGGTGCTCAGTGACTCACCAGGCAGCCCACTTGGTTTTGAAATGATCAACATATAAAGACACTACTTTTATATTGAGTACAAATTTATCTTTTGGTAGTTTTTGCTGACTTATTCAAGTTTACTCTCCTAATACTTTCTCTATTAGGCAGTGATTCTTTTATTTTAAAAGGGTCTCAGGCCCTTTCACAGCCCCATGTGCTTAATTTTAAGCTGTGCATCTACATAAACTTTCACCATTCAAGATGGAGCATCATTTTCATTTCTGCCTGTAGCCCTGATGGTCTCCTCAGGCTGCTATGGCAGTTGGCCATGGTCCTACCATCAAAGTAATACCAGAACTGTTCCCACATGTCAGGGTACCAGGTGTAGACAGATAGTCATCACTTCTGTGCTCTGTGTGTTGTTTCTCTAGGTTGTTTTGGGCTGTGTTGTGTTTTGTCAATGATAATAGAAATGGCTGAGCACTTACTATCACCAAACTCTGAATTTTGCTAACATTGTCTCATTTAACTCCTAAAACAGCAGTAGGAAGTAGCGTATTAGTTTTTCATTGCTGCCGTATAAAGTACCACAATTTTATCCTCTTAAAACTATACCATATTATTATCTTGCAGGTCAGAAGTGTTGGATGACTCTTACCAGGATAAAATCAAGGTGTGTGAAGGGCTGTATTTCTTTCTGGAAGATCTTGGAGAAAATCTGTTTCCTTGCTCACTCAAGTTGTTGGCAAAATTCAGTTCCTTGCTATGGTAAGACCAAGTTCTCATATCCATGTTGCATGTCAGCAGAGACCTGATCCTGCTTCTCTCTAGGTGGCTTGCAGTCTTTGGCCAGTGACCTCCTTCCTCCATCTGCAAAGCTGGCCACAGTGGATCAAGTCCCTGTCATGATTCAAATCTTTCTTGCCTGTTTTTCTGTTCTTGCATCTCTCTTCTGTCCAATGTGATTACATTGGAACCACCAAGATAATCCAGAATTATTTTCAGATTTTACAATCAGCATATTGGCAAACTTAATTCCATCTGCAACCTTAATTCTTGTGGAGCTGACACCAAGGAGTAAAGATCACAGAGGACAAAATTCTGCATATGAAATCCTCAGCCAAGGATCTGTTTGTTGAGTTTTGAGAAAGAGAGAGAGAGAGAATCTGTCGCCTCCTGTATGCACCCCCACCAAGGATCCAACCTGCAAGCTAGGTATGTGCCCTGACTGGGGATCAAACCTGCCACCTTTTCGTGTATGGGTTGATGCTCCAATCAACTGAGACACTCAGCTAGGGTGGCAAGTAGTTACTACTGTTTCCAAGCCACAACAGGGAGAAATACAGTAAGGGTAGTGGCAAGAAGAAATCTAGGAATATCCTTTTTGGACCTGAATTTCTCTAGATTAATGCACATATAACGAAACTCTAGTTAGAGGACAAAATTAATGAAATCTTATAGAACCAACATTGTAAATAACCTTATTTTAACAATGTAAGCCTTGGTTTTTACTTTATTAGTACACTTGTCTGATTATGGCAGAGTGGAGGGTGATTCAGCTGGGCACATCAGGAAGCAACTCTTAATATTATATTAGCCACAGAATATATGGTTCCTGTGCAAACCCTCTGCAACAGAACAGACAACCAGAGTCTTCTTTCTTTGCCTGAGCTGACATTTCTGTATCTATCAGGACCTGCAAATAAGAAGGCTTTTCCTTACCAGAGAAAGCATAACTCAGCGTACAAGAAGACATACTAGATACCATTATAACCCCATATCTTTTCTCTTCAAGAGCATCCTCCAATGCCTGTCATGCTGATGGGATAGCAGGGTGCACCCAGTGTGCTGGAGGCAGTGACAAAGGCAAGCTTGGGGTTTATCTTAGAAATAGTCATGTGTGTGTTGCTAGCCATGAGGTTCAAGTCACAGATATTAAGAAATGCATTAGCTCTTGGAAATAAATGTATCCTTGTACACTGATGATGGGAATGTAAGATTGTGTATCTGCTATGCAAAACAGTATGGAGGTTCCTCAAAAGATTAAAAATAGAATTTCCATGTGACCCAGCAATACCACTTCTAGGTATTTATCCAAGGGAAGTAAAAGAACGATCTCAAAGAGATATTTGCACACCAATGTTCACTGAAGCACTATTTACAGTAACCAAGAAGTAGAAGCAACCCAATGTATATAAATGGCAAAAGTAGGTTTACAGTTGTTCATATGGAAAGTAAATAATACAAGAAAAACTCTATTTCATGTACTAACAACTGTTAGCCTAATTTTGACTCACCCAATACACACACACACACACACACACACACACACATATAAACAGTAGAATATTATTTAGACTTTTATAAGGGGGGAAATTATGATATATATTATGATATGGATGAATCCTGAGGACATTATACTTGATCCAGTCACAAAAAGACAAAGACTATATTATTCCATTTAGATTAGGTGTTTAAGGTAGTCAAATTCATAAAAATGGAAAGTAGAATGGTTTTCTCCAGAGACTAGAGAATGACGAAATGGGGATTTGTTGTTCAATTAAATAACAACTGAATGACCTTGGCACATGTGTGAAAAACTTTTTCTTCCAACATTGTGCCAAATAAAATAAATTTTCTGGAAAATGAATAAGCCGTTAACCAGGCTAAAGGATATTGGGGGAAGGGGAGTCTTTAAATGATATAGAGAAAGAGAGAAGAAGCAGAGGAGGGGGTGGGAGAAAGTGAGAGCAAGAGAAAGAGTGTGTATGAGGTATGTACACACATATGCACTCAGTTGTGCATTCTCTATATACTATATTAAAGTAGACCAGCTTTTCTTCCAGTGGTAGAGCAGATATCTGTCCAGAATCAGCACAGATCTAAGCAAGCACAAGGGTATTTGCCCACCTTCAGGTAAACACGCCAAAGTGGGGGATGCGTTGAACACCTAGTGTTTGAAATTATTCTTTATTCATATTAGTGTTTATTTGTTTGCTAAATCCCCGCCAGAAAGTGAATGTTATGTGAGTGCAAGAACTCTGTGTTGCTCACTGGTAAATCTCCAGTGTCTAGAACAATGCCTGCTGGATTACAGGTGCGTGGCAATACTTATTGAATCAACAAATAATAAGGCAATAGCTACAAATCAAGGCAGCTCCTAATTTAAACAAACAAAAAGTTCATCCTTTATATATGACTCAACACCAAGAAGACAGATGATCTAATTAAAAATGGGCAAAGGAACTGAACAGACACTTCTCCAAGGAGGGCATACAGAGGGTCCATAGGCATATGAAAGAATGCTCAACATCACTAGCCATCAGAGAGATGCAAATAAAAACCACAATGAGATACCACCTCACACCAGTCAGAATGGCCATTATAAACAAATCAACAAACAAGTGTTGGCGAGGTTGTGGAGAAAAGGGAACCCTAGTGCACTGTTGGTGAAAATGCAGACTTGTGCGGCCACTATAGAAAACAGTATGGAATTTCCTCAAAAAACTAAAAATGGAACTGCCTTTTGATCCAGCAATTCCATTGCTAGGATTATACCTGAAGAATCCTGAAACACCAATTCAAAAGAACCTATGCACCCCTATGTTCATATCAGCACTATTTACAATAGCCAAGTGCTGGAAACAGCCTAAGTGCCCATCTGTAGATGAGTGGATCGAAAAAATGTGACACATTTACACAATGAAATACTATGCAGCAGAAAGAAAGAAGGAACTTCTACCTTTTGTGACAACATGGATGGAACTGGAGAGTATTATTCTTAGTGAAATAAGTCAGGTGGCAAAAGACAAATACCATGTGATCTCACTTAATACAGGAACATAATAACAAAACAAACAAATGAGCAAAATAGGACCAGAGGCATGTAAACAAGGAACAGACTGACAATGACCAGGGAGGGGGGGGGCGGGGGGGAGTAAGGGCAGAAAGGAGGGGAAGGGTCTAGTCAATGAACTTGTTTAAATGACCAATGGACAAGGACAACAAGGTGGGATTGATTTTGAGAGAAGTAGTGATGGGCAGGGTAGGGGAGAGCAATAGAAAAAAAAAATGGGACAACTGTAATAGAAAAAGAATGAAAAAGAAAAATGACATCAAAAAAAAAAGGATAATTAAAGCAATGATGAGATGTAAAATAAAAAATTTCATCCTATGTCATCAATAAATCTTTGAAGCAATAGTACTTAAGTCTATCAATCACTTAATTTCATCAGTTTGTTTTATTAACCAAAGTTCACTGGTACCACTCTTGAATTTTCATGCTATCTGGTGTCTGAGAAATATGAAGCCCAGACTTTTACTTCTTCTTTGTTCTCTAACATTTCATGGTGGGGCATGGGGTGGGGGAAACAATGTCCATGAGTCTTCACTCTGTAGTGCACTCTTATCTCCAAGTCTACATAAGGATCATAATATCCTTTCTGAAACATTAGTCAACCTGCCCTTTGAACCAGAACCCTGACTACTGAGTCATAGGCAGTTTCCAATGCAGTAGACATTTATTTTATTTTATTTTATTAATTAATTTGTTTATTTGTTTTATTTTTAGAGAGAGGCAAAAGGAGAGAGGGAGAGAAACATCACTGTGTGGTTGCCTCTCACTGGCGCCCCCAATTGGGGACCTGAGGTGCAACCTAGTAATATGCCCTGACTAGGAATCGAACCAGCGACACTTGGCTCGGAGGCTGACACTCCATCCACTGAGCCACAGCAGCCAGGGCCAGACATTCATTTTATTATGGGTTGATAATGTAGACATTCAACACAGTTCCCAATACACAATATTTAAATTAATCTGTTAGGTCACCTTTAGAACTAAATATTTCTAATGTATTTTCTTATACTTCTGTCCCCAATAAAGTATGGGAAAATAAAGATAGAATGTAAAAAAGCAATAAAAATTGCAAAAGCAAAGAGTCAATCTTTTCTGAAATGCTGCAAAGTCAAATAATTTATTATAAAGCAATATTTAAAAACAGATAAAATTCAATATCTTATTTTGCTGTATTATCTCTAAGATCTCTTGAGCTATATAAATTTGAAGTATCAGACACATTATACAGATACCCCCAAAGCAGGAGCTAAACATTCTTTTAGCCTAGTGAGCATCATGACTGCATATTTATTATAATTCTGAGCAAACATCAAGTCTGTTTATTATTCTTTCAGTTTGACTCAAATTTATGACCAAGTCAATAGTCTATTACACTCACAGCATTTTTGCATGTAGGACTATTATGATGCATAATCTGCAGACACAAATAAGCAGAGTAAGAATGGTAACTGTAGAAGGAGAAAAATCTATAGCTTCTTCAGTGTTGTATTAGAAAAAAACACAATTACTATTTTTTCTAAATAAATAATTCTTAATCTTTATAATGTACCTTAAAACCTAGAAGAAAAATAGGAGACCAACAAACATGTTCTCTTGGAACTCTGACAGTGTGCTGAAAACACTGGTCATGGCCTCTATTTTCCAATAGCTTGCTCTTCCTACTCTGCAAGAACGAACCTAAGTACCCTTGCCACTCTCTCCAGAGAAGATATTCCCATTTCCCTGGCTCACAGAGCGAGGAGACGAGTCTTCAACCCCCTCAGTTCACAGAGCCATGTCCATCATGGTTCTACTGCTGTCTCTTAAAAATCTTTTCTCCATTTATACGTGCTTTCTTCATTCTCTTCAATAGCATCCTTTGATCTCTAGGGCATTCTGCTGACTTTCCTACTGACTTCAGCACCTGATTCATCTTTTTCTATTCCACTGTTTTCCTTGACATTATTCTTGAAAAGTCAACCTGGACCTAACTGATTCTTCTGACAAATTAATCTGTTAGTCACACAACCTCTGTAGTGCCAATTACTTTTACTCCACTCTGACTACTCATTAACACTAAGGCATCTCTGACTGCAGTATCATTTAAACAATTGCAACCACACCTGCCTACTCACCTTCTCGCTTACTTTATAAACTTGATTTTATATTCATGGAAATCTCTTGATATTTCCTCTCAATCAAGCTGTCAGCCCTCTTCTGGCATCTCTGCCTCACTTCCCAACCTAGACCTCTACATTGTCTTTGCCAGGGACTTAGATTACCTTTCTTCTTTGTTCTGCAAGGTGCATTTTGCTCAACCCCTATTCTAGACAAATACCCTTTGCTCTTTGATTCTGCACCACTGATAGTATCCGGTAAATTCACATTCTCCAACTTGTGCTGTATGGACCATTCTACCAAGCCCCTGAAACTCAGCTATAATTGACTTGTCACCCTTTCTTTCTAGTTTCCTCCAAGTCTTAATCACTTCCAAACTGCTGACTGACCTGTGTACCCTTTAATGCTCACCCCACCTGAGAGCTGGCCTCTGCATCAGGGTCAGTTCCATAAGAACAAGTCCCAACCCTCTTCACAGGGATGGGTGGGCAGCTGTCAACAGGTACCAATTCTTTTCTCTTCCACATTATCAAAGGAAACCATAATTCCTTAAAAGGAAACCCCAGATTTAAGAATTGAGTCCAGACCTTAAACTATTACAATGGCACCCTGTCCTCAGCACCTGAGGTTTCTCCATTCTCCAGACCATCCCACACATTGCCAAGAGGTTAAACTTCTTAAACACTGCCAGCTCAGAAGAAAACTTTTTGCTGAGAAGGTTTTGTGATTCCCTTTGTCAAATGAGTCTTGAATCTAAGACCTTTTTTGGATTTGTATTTGTAAGCATTGCAGTGTTCTGCACCATCACCTATAGGACTTGGGCACTAAGCAGAGGTTAATTTATTACATGGATGAATGAATTCTGGTGCAGTTTTATTTTGAAGTTTGGTAGCATATTAAATTGACTGACTTTCTGTCCTACTTACTACATTTTCAGTTCAGATGATGAGACATTTGTTAAGGATGACTCTGCTTGAGTTATTGTTAAAGGAATGGAACCACTGTCATTTAATTGTTATTATGTTCCAAATGGTTTACTATATACTTTATGTGCATTATAATTCACTCCTGAAGCAATCCTGACAGTTGGATGCTATTGTTTCTATTTTAAAGTTAAGGAAGCTAAAAAACTTACAGAAGGTAATATTTATGGTGGAACTAGAGTATGTTTAGAGATGTCTGGCACCAAACTATTGTGAATACTATTTTTCTGTCACCCAATCTGGGAAGTTCCCATGTGTCTCTAAAGGAAAAATATCACACACACACACACACACACACACACACACACACACACACACACACACACACACTATTCTGAAATGTCCCTGGTCTTAGAATTAATAAATAGATACTTGTGCCAAGAAAAGAAAATGCAATCAAGAGCAGAATGTGCAGTTTTCAATGTTCTCCACTTGATGGTGTCCTCAAGACCAAATGGTCTCTCTTGATAGCTAGCTGATCTCTTCCTAAGGAAGTGAAGTTAAGGGAAAAGAGAAGAAACAAAAGGCTCCGTGGTACTTCCTCTATACTCTACAGCATGACAGTGCAAGCAACTCCAAAACAAGCTCCCGACACAGTCTGGGTCATGAAGAGAGGGCCCTTTTATCTACACATTAGTTTGCCATGTGCAACTTTGGATACACACGCATAAACAGACTTCAGCTGAGAGCTCATTCTCTTCATCTGCTTCAGATTTGCCAGATAAGACATACGGAGGCATTCCCCAGCATCCTGAAAAATATGTTGTCAACAGTCCTTATCCTGAAAAATACAAAGGCTAATAAATACCAGATTGTTATTATAGAAATGTGGAACCACCACCAGCACCTTTTCTGTTTATCTGCCTGAGGACCACACTCTCAGAGAACATAAAGGACAAGCCAGGAAGTGATGACTGACTCGGAAAGGTAAATCTTCCTTGAGGGGACCTCCTGGATGAGCATGGGACTGAGTTGGAAGAGCCTATGCAAATATTTTCTTTTCACCTTAAAATTTAAACTTAGATTGTAAATAAATTTGGGTCTAGTCACTGACTCTTAACACACAACACAGAATCTTAGTGCCCATAAATATATAGTTAAATAAAGGTTACTAAATTTTCTACAACTACCTTTATTTATGTTACAGTGATTTCAGTTAAAAATAGTAACTAGATTTCTTATCACTCACATGTTTATTCTGAAATAACATTTTCTCAAAACATCATATACTGAGAAATTCTCTCTTTGGAAGTGTATTACTAACAATTCACAATCTTTAAGAAGGCAAATTTTTAAAAAAGAACATAAAATCTTTCTCTCTTGACCATAGTTGAGTTTGATCACCCTTGATTTTTTTAAACAATTGTAATGCCAGAGAGATGAATTGTGAAAAATGATTACCAGTTAAATTAACAGATTGATTTAAATGCATTCATAATCTGCTAAATATTTTTGTTATATTTTCTTCTCAATTTTTCTTGTATTTTTCAAAAATTGAAAATATAAGCAATATTACATGCCTAAACTTATTGTCCATCTAAAATAGTTATGTTACAATTTGACTACTGATGTTAATAAATGACATCTGTTTATGTGAGTATTATGCCTAACGTAACTTAGTACATATACACACTAGAAGTAATAAGAAAATCTGAGCCTTCACTATCTATAAAAAGGGTTCTAATTTGGTTAAACTTCAGATAGCCATTTACATATGTATCTAAAACAAGTAATAATATACTTAATAATGTGATTTTTAGGGATTTTCATTAACAGTCTTTTAAAATACTAATCAGATGATTGATTTTCAGTGACATTTTAATTTAAATCAATTTGAATTTTATCTCCAGAAATAACTATTTTACAGCAACTATTTACAAATCATATTTTTCTCCTCATTCCCATGCCTATTCTCTACATTTTTAAAAGTATATTGTATTGATTGTGTTGTTACAGTAATTCCAATTTTTCCCCCTTTGCTCCCTCTTCCCAGTACCCCCTTCCTTCCAGCAATCCCAACCCCTTTAGTCCATGTCCATGGGTCATGCATATAAGTACTTCGGCTTCACCCTTTCCTATATTATTCTTAACATCCCCCTGTCTATTTTGTATCAACCAATTATGCTTCTTAATCCCTGCACCATGTCCCCATTTCTCCCTCTCCCCTCTCCCAGCTGATAACCCTCCAAATGATCCTTATACCTATGATTCTGTTCCTATTCTGGTTTGCTTAGTTGGGTTTTGTTTTTATTTTTTAGATTCAGTTGTTGATAGTTGTGAGTTTGTTGTCATTTTTGTGTTCATAGTTTTGATCTTCTTTTTCTTAAGTCCCTTTGACATTTCATATAATAATGGCTTGCTGATGATGAACTGCTTTAGCTTCACCTTGTCTGGAAAGCACTTCATCTGCCCTTCCATTCCAAATGAGAACTTTGCTGGATAGAATAATCTTGGTTGTAGGTTGCTTTTCATCACATTGAATACTGCTTGCCAGTCCCTTCCTGCTGGCAAAGTGTCCTCTGACAAATCAGCTGATAGTACCACAGGCACCCCCCCCCCCATAGGCAATTCTCTACCTCTCTCTTGCTGCCCCCAGGACTCTATCTTTATCTTTCACTTTTGGCATCTCAATCATGATACGTCCTGGCGTGGTCCTCTCTGGGTCCAGCTCATCCAGGACCCTCTGTGCTTCCCAGACCTGTATGTCCATCTCCTTCACAAAATTTGGGAAGTTTTCCTCATTTTTTTCAATTCTTGCTTCCTCATTCTGCACTGGATGACGGTTTTTTTCTTCCTTATGTTCCAAATCATTGACTTGAACCCCAGTTTCCTTCCCTTCACCATTGGTTTTATGTCGATTTTTCTTCATTTCACTTAGCATAGCCTTCACTTCTACCCTTATGCATTTGCCATACTCAAGCCTATCTGTCAAATCTGTGAGCATCTTTATCACCAGTGTTTTGAATTCTGCATCTGTTAGGTTGTCTATCTCCTCATCTGTGAAGTTGGCTATCTCCTCATCGCCTAGTTCTCCCACAGGAACCTTGATCCGTTCCCTCTTTTGGGCCATACTTCTCTGTCTCCTCATTCTGACAGGCTCCTGTGTTTGTTTGCCTCTGCATCCCAGGTAGAGCTGTCCCTCCTGTTACATTGTAAGGGGAAGAGCCTTAGGGGTTTGTCAGTACAGGGCGACTTTTTTCACTACATTGTGGCGCTGTATGTGGAGGACGGGTCCGAGAGGGAACAATGCTGCCTGCCCCGCACTCACCCCTTTTCCAGGCCCCTCTCCCACTTCTGCACTGGATTGGTGACCCTCTAGCTGCCTCCCTGGCCATCATTTCCAGAGTGGATGGGTTTTCAGACATCCTAGGACTGTGGGGGCCCTTTAAACAAGCGGACTCTGCTGAGAGACCAGCAGTTTCTGCATCCACCCCAACCCCCACTGGTCTGCACAGTCAGAAGCAACGAGGCTTAATTTTCCCCAGTACTGGGACCATGAGCCACTAGGTTCATTGAGGAGCTGAGAACACTCCCCAGGTGTCCCTCCTGACTTTAAAACGTGTGACTGTGCTTTCTTCCAGCCTGCCACTGCCACTGCTGCAGCTGCCACCACACCACATCCTCTCCACCCGGGCTCCACCCCTCCTACCTGTCTGGATGAGTATTTCTTCTTTACATCTTTGTTTGCTGGACTTCCATGCAGTTTGATTTTTTGGAACTTCTGGTTGTTTCTAATTTTGAGGTAGTTGTATTCCTTCTTAGTTGTGGAGGGAGACTCAGCATGTCTGTCTACGCCTCCATCTTTCCAATTATGCTTTCTCTACATTTTTAATAGAAAGGTGTCTGGCAGCCACCATCACCATGATGCTGAGCCTCTGCACCAAGCACAGAATGAGGTGACCCTGAAGGGGCCGAAGAAGTGGGAGAAGGCGGAGTGTGACAGGGGCCCACTCTCTGTGGAACAACACCCAAGTAAGTGTTCATCAACTGTCGCAACAATGAGAAGTCCTGGGCTATGGGAAGAAGGTGTTTGACAGGCACTGCAATTTAGTGCTGGAGAGAGTGAAGGAGAGGAGTACAGAGGTCCCCAAAGAGTTGCAAGGGCAAGAAGAAGTCCAAGCCAGGCAACCAAGAACTTGACATCTCCAAGATGTTCCTGCCTGGGGATTCGGCCATCGTGGTCCTGCAGACCCTGCTCAGTGCTGAGAGGCAGGGGTCTCCTCCATGCTATCAGAACTCACTCCCCCCTCAAAGGCCTGCCCTTTGATATGAGAATAATGAAGTCTGTGCTTTTTTCCTAAATAATAATAATAACAATGACAACAAAAATATTGACTGATGTACAGTTATGCTCTCACTGGCTGATTTATATTTATATCAAGAGACAGTGGTATTTGCTCATAAATCTATTTATATCAGTTATATTTGTTATAATAATTATGTAAATTAACAAAATTTCACATTAGCTATGAATTTTGAGGGTAAAAGAGTGTTATTCTTAATGAAACTATATTGAATGCATTAATAAGAATGCATAAAGGCAAACACTAAAAAGTGTATAGTTTGGCATGGGCAAGACCATCTCAAAGTTTAAATTTTAAAACACATGATAAAAAGCATTCTCCTTTAAATTCAGCTTGTTTACAAAAATACATAAATGGTTATTCATCTTTAAAAAATTGAAATTGAAATTCATAAATTTTGATTGTGTAATAGAGAAACTTAAGACTTCACAAAAAAGACAGTGAGGAATGAAGACCCACAGGGCCATGCTCTAGTAATGGCCTTGGCATGCAGTCAAAGATTATAAATAAATGTCCTTTCTATGCTGAAAAATGAAATAAAATGTCTAAGATATATGTGTTCTTATCTTTATTTTAATTCTCTTTCTCAGCCTGATTTTTCTCTTAATTCATCCAATATTTATTCTTATTACACATTTCTACTATAACATGAACATCTGAAAGCTTGTTTTCTCTATGAAGTAAAGGGCAATGCTGGCACTAAAGAGCAGTGAAAAAAGTGTTAGAATCTGGAGAAGGTAGGAAGGGGCTGCATATGTAAATACCCAGGATGGCAGGAGTTCTCACAGTTGAAGCTGGTGAATATTAACTTACAGTAATACCAGCCTGATCGGAGTATTTTTCTCCAGAAATCCTCTGCTGCTTGGAGACAGTCCAAGGTTAAGGTTTTAACAGGTGGGTGGGACGAAACCAACAGCAGGCAAGAGCGGTAACAATATTTTTAAGAAAGTGATTATAAAAATGAATCATAGAATGCACACTAGACAAAGAAGGATGGTTCAATAGCAGAGTCAGTGGATAGCAAAGTTGTGGGATTAATGGATTATAATTTGCAATGAGATTGAAAAAATGTCGGTGCAAGAGTATTTGAGCATGTGAGCTGAAACAATAGGAAGCTATGAGTGGGAGGTTTCAATGTGAGATTTCAGAGGTGGTGTGGTTTCCAGTGATGATATAGCATAAGCGATGACAATGGGTGGACATAGAGCAGTTCTCAAAAGGTCATTGGAAAGAAGTGAACTAGGAACTGAGAAACTATAATGTGAAGGAATCTTTCATGGCTGTTGAAGTCATCTAATATAATAGCAAAAGTTTGGGTGGAAAAAAGAAGGCTGCTACCTAGGGACTAGGATATTGAATGAATAATGAATCATGTGAAAAGAATTTTGATTGTTAGGAGAGAGGAAGTTTATGCAGGTGAGTGATGTGAGCATCAAAGAAGCAGCATTGTTTTTATTGTTTTATTTTATTTTACTTTATTTTATGTTATTGTTTTCAAAAGAAAAGGAGACCTAATTTAGCTGAAATGATATGTGGTGGGATGTGAAGGGCTGGCAAGGACAACATCTAAGGTAACTGGGAAACCAGAAAAGAGAATCAGTCCTTCTTGAGAGGGCCTCTAAGGAAACATGATCAGAAAAGAACTGGCTTGCAGGCAAATAGGTTATGGGACATTTCCCAGAAGATGAAGATGTTGAAACTGTTAAGGGTAGAGGGACATCTACTGATTCAAGAGTGAGAGTTACCACCCTGGCAGGATGGCTTAGTTGGTTGGAGCATTGTCCCCAACACCAAAACACTGTGGGTTCAATGACCAGTCAGGGCACATACCTAGGTTGCGTGTTTGATCCCTGGATGGGGTAAGTATGGAAAGCAATCGATCAATGTTTCTCTTTCATATTGCTGTTTCTCTTCTCTCTCTCTCAGGCCCCCTTCCTTTCTCTCTAAAACCAATGACCAGCCCTGACCACTGTGTCTCAGTTGATAGGACATGTCTTGCAAAGTGGAAAGTTACTGGTTCAATTACTGGTCAGGGCACATGTATGGGTTGCAAGTTTGGTCCCCAGTCAGGGCACATGTGAGAATCAACCATTTGATGTTTCTTTTTCCATCGGTATTTCTCTTCCTCTCTTTTCCCCTTCCTTCCCCTTTTTATAAAATAAAGTAAAATATATATTTTAATAAAATCAATAAACATATCTTCAGATGAGGATTAAAGAAAAAAAGAGTGAGGGTTGCTTGTTCAAGACCAGAGAGCTAATAAGTGGCTCTGCCAGAATTCAAACCCAAGTGTTTAAGTGTGTCTGACTCCTAGGGTGGGCCATGCTGGTTTTTCGAGAGAAAATTCACCCAAATTAGTGAACTGGGCATTGAAGGTGGGAAAAATACATTTTCAAAAATTTTTTCACTCATATGTTCTGTTCTTGACAATTTCAAGGACATTAGGATGGTTACAGTGGCGTTATATCAAAAAATGTAGCGAAGAGAATATTTAGGCAGTTCCAGATAATAGACTTATGAAGCTCCACTTAGCCTCAGAAACTGGATTGAATGGAACAACTCAGGTGAGTCTTTTGGAGCTGGCAGAAATATTACATACATTAAACAGTGATGTTATTTTAGAGCTTATGAAGCACTTTTTATAAACTGCTGTTGCCTTGTAATGCTTCTCACAAGAAACTATTAGAATGAACATGACAAAGGAAAGATCAAATTCTTGACAAGCTATTTTGCAGAAAGTGTGCAAAATATCCTAAAGGCATGTGCACTCTGCTTAATGCATATCATTTAGTATTTATTTTCTTAAATATTGCATATAATTGTTGCAACATTTTTCTGCATTGGAATCTTCTATTCCTAAACACCTTTAAACAAAATAATATCTAATATTTCTGACTGGATTCATATATCTTAACCGTGAAGAATAATAGAGCACAAGGTCAAGGGAAGTAAAAACTGGACATTGCCTATATTTATTTAACTGTCTAAAATTTGGACCATAAAAACAATATAATACTTTGAGGTACCAATCTTGAATCTAGTGTAGCCCTATCACTCCAGACTGGAAAATTCCTGTAACGTAAGATGATTGGGCAGTTTCTCAGAGCTCAGGGACACCACAGCTCTCTTTTCCTCTGGTCTATTGAGGGGAAATAAAATGTAGTGATGAATCTCTCTGCCAGCAGATATAAATCCAGTGACCCATGTTGTCTTTATTCCCCTAAGGTAACATCCAAGGAAAACATTTTTCCAGCTTTCTAGGTTTGGTAACCACCACTGTTTAATCTGCCCAGTTCCTTCATGCCTTGTTCTTGAAACTCCACTGCCCCCTTGCACCTAACCATCCAATGTGTGAAACGGAAAAGGCCATATGGCAAGGTGACTCTGGCCACTCTTGATTGGTCCAGGAATGGAGACGTGACTCAAGTTAAACCAGTCAGAGTCCTCCAGGGATTTCAGACCAGTTTGGATATGTAAAGCTTGGGTGGTGTCACTGCCATGTTTATTGCCAGGGAGATCGAAGAAGTGAAGGAAGGTGATCTGCAGGATGAGGAAGGAGAGTAAAGTATATATAGATGTGTTTTCAGTGCTGCTGCTGCTGCTTCTGGGAAAAGCAGAGGTGAAGCTATAGAGAAAATCCTCATGTCATCCTGTGCCAGGGTGTTCCTAACTTTTCTGTCCCAAGGTTCTGTGTGAGACACCCAGAACCTGTATATCTTTATCCAATTTTGCTATCTGGATTTCACTGAAGCTACCACACCTTGGAATTTTGCTCTCTAAGCAAACAAAACACTAGGTATTCAAGGCATTGTTTCATCTTTAACTTCTCTAAGACATGCCTAGAAATAAATACTTTGTAAAGCAGAAAGCATTAAAAGAATGCCCATTTTTCTTTATGAACAAGCACTTTAAAAGTATCAACCTCAACCACAATCCTGTGAGTAAGAATGAAAGTTAATGTTTATTGCGAGGTAATGTTTTTCTAAGCCCTGGCTGGTTTGGCTCAGTGGATTGAGCGTCGGCCTGCGAGCTAAGTGTTGCTGGTTCAATCTTCCAGTCAGGGCACATCAGAGAAGGAAAACTCTGACTCCAAAAAACCTCCGCTGCCTTGCGGCATACCTCTTCAGGGGAAAGGCTAAGGGAGTAAACCCCGACAGAAAATCCGGAGCCGGAGTCCCTAAGGCGGTTTGACGTTGTAGTCAACACCGGCAACTCCTGCGGCGCACCTGAAACCAAGCTGTATTGACTCCGTCTTTCCCTTGGATCCTTCAGCTGCAGAGAGAGGGGGGGTCTGCTGCATGGGCAACAGCAGACCCTCCATATCACCCTGCCCAGGCTCTGTAGCTTCAGCTTCACTGGAGAGGACACTCCAGCGTCATCGCAAGATGTCGATTTAACACGGGAGGAGACAGATACCGTGTCACTCCCGAGTCGGACTGCACAACCATTCTCGGCGGTGCAGATAGACTCTTAAGAAGCTACACCATCATCTCTCGAGACGGACGGCTGCCGACGAATGTTTTTCTAAGCCCTGTGCTATTTTGGTGACAGTCATTACTTCATTCAGTCTTCATACAGTACTTAGAAGGGAACTGAAACTCAGAGAAGTCTACTGAGAGGGACAGAGATTCCTCACTCAGGTCTATCTTCAAGGAAGGGTTTTCCCCAGCCTTTGGGAGTGCCACTGGCAGCAGGTGGTCTTCAGCTGTGGCCCTCTGCAGGGTTAACCTCAACTGCAGAAAGCTGTCTCCCCTGAGGTCACACCCCCACACACAGCAGTGTGTAGCTACCATCCTGTGACTGAGCAAAGGGTATCGAGACCAAACATCAATCTGCAGAGATATTCTAACTCCAGAGGTTTCAAGCGGGGTGGCTGAGGCTATCAGGTATACCTTGCTGCTCAATTTCTCCTCTGCCTATCCTGCTTCCGTTCCTTCCCCTCCACAGTTGCTCATCCCATGATGCTCCCTAACAAACATCTAAACACTCACATCTTCTCGGAGGCTGCTTTCTGAAAAATTCAACCTATGGAGACTGAATTGTCAAACTTCCTTCAACCTGCAAGGGCAGAGCTTGGATTTATATTATCCTTTGTGACCCAAGCACATACATTTCCTTCTGTGCTGGCCCCAGTATATATAATGCATTGTTGCAAAAGTTATTGACATATGAGAGTCATAATGCTTGCTTTGTTAGTAGAAATGCAGTCTTTCTCCCAATTACCCCCCAAAAGAACTCTTTGAAATTAGAAAGTAAATAAACTTGTTTATTGCTTACTAAAAATACATTAGTAAATACATAAAATTCAAAATTAAATGTGAAAGGTTTATTTACTAATATTTCTCATTGACTGAAAACAGTTCATCTGTGAAAAGAAATTCTACATTTCCATTATTGCTGCAAAATACATCTATGTGTGATATAATACATTTTAGTATCAATTACAAATAAAATTTATTAGAGTAGTTTCTCATAAATTATTGTCTTATTAATGCTTTAAAAAAATCAGACCCTAAAACCAATGGGAAAGAAGCAGGAAAGCAGGTGAAAATGTCAGAATTTCTCACTCATGATCTTGATTCATTTACTATTAACAAGAAATTCATATTCAGCTTTTTAGAGTAATTAAATGCACAAAACACCCACCCATCCCATCTCAACCATTAAAGGTTAGTTAGAAATGCCTTTCTCTGTGTACAAAGATTACAGAAAGCCTTTCCCAAAAATATGACCCAGTTGGAAAAGAAAATAAATTTCAGAGATTCTTCTGGGTTTTTCCCAACTAAATAAATGGACATGAAGAAGTTAATGGGTAGGCAGCCTTCAGTGAATCCCATTTCTTATCTCCCAGTAGAACTGGAGGGAGTGAGAGCTGGAAGAGGAACAGAGGCGAACAACACTGCCCTGGGTGGCGGAGCCCTCCCTAACTCCACTTTGGAGAGGCCAGCTGTACAGATTTTATCCCAATTAGGAAAATGTTTCTCTTCTTTAATGTGGATTAGACCAAACTGCCCCTAGAAAGTATGCTTGTCCTTAGACATCTCTGTGTTGTTTGAATACTTACCTCCTGGATAACCCTGAAGGATGAAGCGGCACACCTTCTTCAAAGAAGCTGGAACTGCATTGCAGACATCTGACTCGGCGCTCTGTGCTGCTCCAGCCACTGGGAGGCACCCTGCTCACTCACCACGCAGGACCACCGTGACCACTACATGGTATCTAGTCAGAATGACCTGGCCATTGGGAAGTTGACACCTGGGTCATGACCCGCCTTGCCTTGCTGAAGGATGGGGGAAGAAGGGGAGATGGAGCCTATGCAAGGAGACACAGGGTTTCCCTGGATGGAGTCAAATGTCAAGGCCCTAATAAAAAACTTTGCTGAAAACAGAACAGATGGGACAGCAAGACGATTCCAGGGAGAACTTTCTTATTGTATTTATTTTTTCAACTGTGAAACCATTTGTATGAATATATAGTTTATAAAAAGAACAAAATCTTTCTAACTCTTAAAGCCCCTTAATTAATCCTCCCTCTCCAGTGCAATGTAGCCTTGGGCGTCAAATGTTCTGAGGGTGGAGGAAGCGAGAACAATGGGTCGCCTGCAGCCCATTCGCACTCCCCTCCCATGGCCCCCAGCCCCATCCTCTCATCTCTCAAGGTGACTGACTGACGACCAGGAGCTTCAGGGGATAGTTCCTGGTGGACAGGTGAGGAGGGGGCGAGAGAAGAGGTAGCCGGAAACACCTGGAAAGCAGGTATGGCACACTATTTCTTTTGGAAATACAGGTATACTAGAAGCAGGTGACCTTTCCAGGGTTGGGCATCCGATGCTTCTCAGCGCTCCCTCTGGGGAGGGACTGACTGTTCTGCACGTGGGCCAACATATCTGAGGTTGAATACCTGTCTCCTCTTAGTGACTGGGCACTGTGTTTTGTGGCCTGTGTATTTTAATTTTAAAATTAGTTGCTGACATTTGAAAATTGGGCATTTTCCATGAAAATTCAGATTTCTAGCTTATTAAATCTAGCAACACCAAGCCCACGTTCTAGAATGACAATGCCCAGCCGGAAATGAGTAGCTGCGACTGCCTCCTGAGGGGAGATCATGTTCCTCCGTCCCACCTCGAAGTTCTGCCCACACTCAAGTGTGAGAAGGCCTGGCCCCTCTGGCCTTCATGTGCTTCCCCATCCAGGTGAAGTAAGAGCTGGTTACTCTGCACTCATCACCTGAAGAAGTGTGCACATTGTGCAAAGCATTTTAGTTTTAAAGTTTGCTTATTCGCTGCTGTGATCTAAGGCAAAGAACTTTGCAAAATAACTAAATGGAAATGACATCTGGCTTGCACACAGGACCACAGATTTCAAACATGCTCAAGAAAGAGAGAGGAAAGAAAAGAAAGAAAGAAAGAAGAAAGAAAGAAAGAAAGAAAGAAAGAAAGAAAGAAAGAAAGAAAGAAAGAAAGAAAGAAAGAAAGAGAAAGAGATAGAAAGAAAAAAAGACATTTTTCACATAAACTAATGCAACTCTAAGTGGAAAACGAGAAGTTGGAAAAGCCATTTCCAACATGACACATTGAGACAGCATCAGCGTCCAAGGACTTTGAGGAGATATCTTAGAGCATCATCACTCAAGTCAAAAATGTCTCTGTTTATCAAATTTGGGAGAGAAAACAATAATTTGGGGTCATTATTCTCCTGCATAAGTCTTTTCTGGTTGAGGCATGATTTTAGCCAGTTAAGTTACACAAGCCAGAGCAGACCCATTTCATTTTACCAAATGTTTTTCTCAGTACTTTTAATTGTAAATGGTAAAACTGAAATAAAATTCTGTTTCACATGCCCCATTAACTGTAGAGTTTAAAATACTCAAGCCAACAGCTAATATATAAACTCTGGTGCTGTGTCTATAAACATATTTGGGGAAAGTACCTTTTGTGTTTCCTGAGCATTTCTTCAAATACCTTCAAAAGGGACTCTCTTCTCTCCCCAGTTTACTTGGTTAATATATGAAATTCATTGTCTGTTAGTTATGTTGGCCTTACCAATGAAATTATTTAGAACTGCTTCCCAAATGTCTCCCCAATTTTGGTCCTCTCAGCAGTCAGTAACCCAGAAAGTAGATTTTTAGAGATTAATATGCCCTAAATGAGTCATCTGTATTTGTAGAATTTTGTACAATAAAAATGAGCACAGATATGCTGACCTCATTTAAGTCCCAGCCTCTTAGGCACTTAACTATTTCACTCTCAGAATCTAGAAGCTCAGCAAACAAATTCAGAAAAGGGGAGCTTGTGGAGGAGATGACTCCGGACTAATAGGTTAACCTTGCTCCATTTTCCAATAAGGGTTAGTTTACAGATGCTGCTAGCAGAAAACATAATTAGGAGCAAAAAGAGCCAAGCCGACCTCAAAAAGAAGTGAGTTGCTGCGTGCTAAGGAGAAACTGGGCAAAACTCCCACCTAGTTGTCATCCTTTGCCCCCTCCTCACTCCAGTGGGACCATCCTATCCATGACCTCATTTTCTACTCTTTTGGAGGAAGCAATGGGTATGAAGTTAGAATATCTAAGTTTTAATCCAAGTCTGCCCATTTAATTATGACTAACTAGATAATTTTCCTGATCTCCAGTTTTGCTTTCTGTTCAATGAGGCTACAAATAATAATCCTGCAGGATCATTGTGAAAACTTATTTATTCATTCAAAAATATCTATTGAGCACTTACTGTCAGGTGCTGTTCTATATGCTGGAAATGCATCAGTGGGGAAAAAATAATCAAAGTTTCTGTGCTTATATTTTAGGATAGAGACCATAAGTAATATAATATAATTTTGTAATATACTAAATAAATATAAGGTAGAGATGACTTATATATTAAAAAATGCAAAGTAGAGGAAATGAATAGTGCTGGGGGTGGTGAGGGTGGTGCTCTTTAGAGAAGTTGATCATGAGGTCTCTTGTAAGGAAGAGGTGACATTGTATCAAAGATCTGACTGAGTCAGCAAATAAGTGAACCACGAAGAGAACCAGAAAGTGGAACAGGAGTTACAGAGTAGCTACCATATTAGCTAATGATGGAAGTTCAAAAAACAAAGTGGCATCATTCCACTGGAAATTTTAAGTGAGCCTGAGATTTGCCCGGTTGCGTATTCTGCTCCAGAGCTTTGCTTCAGCAGGGATCCTCCTTCCCTTTCCCTCTTCTCCCCTCCCCTCTCCTCCCTCCCTCCCTAAGGTAAAGAGGCCAAAGAAAACATTAGGACCATCTTACATTTTGCCTTGGGGATGGCCATGAGGGTTGTGAAAAACCTTTAAGACTTACTGATATACCAATAAAAAATTTATTTTTAATATTTTACAATATAAAATACTTGAAGCATTAAAAAGCAATTGCACACTGGTATCTTGATACTGGCAGAGTACCTTTTTATCAAACTACCTCTTCTTTCAATGACAATTTTAAACTCTGGAGAAAACACACACACACACACACACAAAAGATATCAGAGGGCAACCAAACCGAGGAGGAAACTGGAGGAAATACACATATAACTAGCTTCCTACTAAGTCAGTTTGTGAGGCACACAGGGATACTCTCAAGCAGAAAGCAGCCATCCTAGCAAACAGAACATTTGGGTTAGAATTCCCAGTGATTAGAACAGCAAGAAATCAAGACAGTAAAACCCAGATAAACAGGAAACCACAAAGGGAGAGCCCCAATATCTGCACCTAATATCCTCTTCAATTCTTTCCTGTCTTTGAACTGCATATATAAGGAACGTATCTGAGGAGTCCAGCTGTGAGCAGCAGCTGACTAATGCTGCAGAGACCAGAGTAGGGAGTTGAAGTCACACCAAGACTGAAGGACGTAGTAAACACCCAGACTTTCACAGAAACTCTGAAAGGGCTACATGCTAGTAGTAAAGACAAGTGTACTATATAGTTATAATTTTAATACATATTGGGAAACACTTGTGCTAATTCCAAAACTAAGGACCAGATCCTTAAAACTAAGGGCAAAACTGGACTAGATACACCCTAACAAAGCTTAAAACAAGACTCCACATAATCAAAGTAATATGCCATTATTTTTTTATTGTTTTATTTAGAAACAGTTTTAGATTTATGGAAAAGTTGCAAACATAGTACAGAGTTCCCATATACACTTCACCCACTTTCCTCTAATGCTAATATCTTACATAATCATAGTACAATGATCAAAACCAGATACTTAATATTGGTACAATACTATTAACTAAAATTTAAATATATGTCGTTCAAGTTTTATCAAGTTTTCCACTAATGTCTTATTCTGTTCCAGGATTCAATCCAAGATCCCAGGACATATTTTTTTTCTTTTTTAAATCTCCTCCCATTAATGGCAATCTCCTCTACTTCTCAATTTCTCCTCTCTTTCATGACCTCAACACTTTTGATAAAGGCTAGCCTATTATTTTGTAGAATGTTTCTCAGTTTAGGTTTGGCTGGCATTTTCTCTTGATTAGATTGAGATTATGCATTTTATGCAAGAATGGCACAGATGTGAGCTATTGTACCATTCTTATTTCACCATATCAGGTGGTGTGTGATGTCTGTATGTCTTATTTCTGATGCTGTTAGTCTCAATCACTTGGTTAGAGTGACTCTGCAAGGTTTACTATTTTTCTTTTTATAATTAATAAATATTTTGTAATAAATACTTTGAGACAATGCATCTTGTTTTGCTAAAATACTAATTTTAGTGTCAATTGGTGGATCTTGTTTGTAGCAATTATTATTTTGGCATTTGCCTAATGTTAATTTTATATTTCCTTCATACCCTTTACCCATACACTAATTAGGATTTGTCTGTAAGAAAGAGCTCTCTCTTTTCCCCATGTATCTATTTATTCAATTATTTATTTATATCAACATAGACTTGTAGAGAGAAGTTTTACTTTATAAGTTATAGTCCAATGACATCATTATTTTATTGTTCAAATTGTTAGTTTTGCCCACTGGAAACTCTTTTATATTGGAACTTAAATCCTTTCAGCAAGCTCCCCATCACCTTTTTTTAAAAATTGAGCATATATTTAATTTCACTACTCCAAAGGACTGTGGTTCCTTTTATTGAATGATATATGCCAGTAATTGCCACCTACAACAAAACTCAACACTCTTTGGAGGAAATAACAAAATCCACAGTTTCTACCATGTATCATCAGCAATGCACAGTATACATTTTAAAAATTTACCTGATTTACAGTCATAATTATGAGGGGAAATAAACAGTAGGAACAGTCTGACAATCTAAACATTGAAATTACTTGGCAGAGATTTTAAAAAATAATTAGGATAAATTTGGAAGAGAAACTATAGGAGAGGAGATTTATAAGGGTAATCAGATGGAGAATCACAGGGGAGATATGAAAATTGAAAAACAATAAAAGGAGAATCCTAGAAGTTAAAAATATATCTAAAACAGATGTGTACCGCCAGCTTGATCATGTCTTAATATATTTTGGCAAATCTTTTGCCGTGTTTGTTTAGGCGTATTTTTCAAAGATATAAAACTAATGATACATTTTAGTGCTCCTCTGTATTTTTCTCTGATGTCATTCCCTTTCTCCCCCCTCCCCCACCCAGGGCTTATCATTCTGAATTTGGAATTTATCCTTAAAATAAATTATTTTACAATTATTCTGCAGATGTACATATCTATAAATAATATGTAGTATTTTTACATTTTTTAAAAAATGTATTCATTTAAGATTGGCTTTTTACTCAATGTCATGTTTTCTAGATTTATCTTTGTTGACAATTATAGTTCATTAACCCCAGTATAGTATTTTATT
Source organism: Furipterus horrens (assembly GCF_987537825.1). NCBI lineage: Eukaryota > Metazoa > Chordata > Mammalia > Chiroptera > Furipteridae > Furipterus > Furipterus horrens. The sequence goes on from NW_028327177.1 coordinate 47,001,447, forward strand.
TCTTGAATGTGTCACAATTAAATTACCTATTCTTCTATATACACAGATTGTTTCCAATTGTTCAGTGTTAAAAATGGTGCTGTCATAAACATGTCTGCAGATATCTCCTTGAGCACATGGAAGAGATTTTCCCTATTATATATTTTTATGAGTGGAACTTCTGGTCTTAGGAGTTGGGCTTTTAACCTAACCTCCTATCATCAAATTTTGCTCCTGTGCATTTACATCTTTACATTACTGAAAGCAGCGTATGACACAAGTGTTCATTTCCCCATATAGTTACCAAAAGGAGGCATTATTTGCTGTTGAAATTGTTGTCAGTCTAATGGGTGTCTAATTATACCTGATTGTTTTAATTTGCACTTACTTGATGGGTGGTACAATTATCACATATTTACAATATATTTAGGTTTCCCTTCTGTGAATTCCCTATTTATCTCCTCTTGTCCATTTTCCATTGGGTGATTTGTCTGTATATGATTGCCATGTTAAAGTTCTTTATAAATTTGGAATAATAATTTCTGCCAGTTATGTACTTTTTAAACATTTTATCCCAGTTTGTAGCTTCCTTGAATGCTTTTCATGGTATATTGTTGAACAGAATTTTTTAATTTTAAGTAGTTTTTTTAGTTTGTGTCTTATTTAAGAAATTCTCTTCATTAATATTATATTTTCTCCATTTTTCTAGCATATTTAAGTTTTTAATACATGTTAAATTTATTTTTTGTACCTGAAGTATTATTTTTGTATCTTATATGGATAAGCAATGATTCCAGAACCATTTATCAAATGGTTCTGCACTGATTCACATGTATGCATGAGTCTAGAATCTTATTCTGCTTCTCTGTTTGTCTATTCCACACCTGATGGGTACAGCTTTACAATTTGTCTTATCTGATGTGGAAAACTCTCAATTTCTCCTTTAAAATATCTTAACTACTCTTAGCTCAGTACTTTTCCATGTGAATTTTCACATAAATTTGTCAATTTCCATGACCAAAACTCTACTGGGACTTTTAGAATGAATATACATTAAATTTATAAATTTGGAGAAAATAAGCATCTTTGTAATACAGTCTTTTTTTTTTTTTTTTTTTTTAAAGGAAGGCAGACTGCCATGCGCAGGATGTTGTTGTGATGTGTCTGGAGCCTTGGAAGCTTGACTACCCTAAGTTCTCCTACAAATGGACCTTGAGAGCCTGTTTGGAGGTTCTAGCAGGGGAGCGCAGCTACTCCTATACCCTTGACCGAAGACCGGTCCTCTCCTCTAGTTGGGAAGGTCGTGCTCTTCGACCAAGCACGCAGCTTTGGGAGGGACGCACATGGATCGGTGAGGGAGGAAGGGGACACCTGCCTAGCCAGCCAGATCAGTCAGATCAACCCTGGTGATCATGGGGTGACAGATGTCGCAGCCAGATCACCCTCACATCCCGTAATATAGTCTTTTTAACTATGAACATGTTATACTTCATCATTTATTCAGATCTTCTTTTACATTTTCAATAATACTTTAAAGTTTTCCATCTGGTTGTTACAATATTTTCTTTGGATTTATTCCTAGATAGCATATTTTTTGTTGCAATTGGGAATAAAATAATTTGTTTTTATTATATTTTCTAATTATTTACTACTGGTATAAAACTGTTGCTGCTTTTTATGTGTGGTTGTGAAAATCTTTTAGGTCTCAGGGATCTGAACTATAATAAACATGTAGATGGTGAAGTATTAGTTAATCAGACTCAGATTCAGTGGCCACATGAAATAGACTCAAGCGCTCCTCCAGGCATGCATTGCCCACAGTTTGAAGATCTCTGGTTTACATCTTACCATTTTAGAATGACCTACATAGAAGCAACATATGAACCATAAATTTAAGCTGGATTGGAGAAATCAGTTTGATTACTAAACCCTTTATTCTGATACTTACACTTAACTTGAAACATAATTTAGGATATATTTGTCATCTGGCCTTTGTTATAGGTCACTTCTTGGCTTTCAAATTATGGTGAATACAATCTCAGTGACAGTGCTACTGTTGGTGAATCTCAAACTCAATCTAGGGTGAGCTGGTTGCAGGGTGGTTTCTATGAAGAGACCTTGTGATGACAGATGGGCCAGTCAGCAAAGAAATAAGCTCAATGGCTCTTTCTTTTTGTTGTTAGTTTAATGTGAAGGAAACCAAGAGACACTTTACAATCACTGAGTCACTTAATTTCCATACTTTGATAAGGTATTGTTTCCCCATTTTATAGATAATAAAGCAAAATTTAGGAAATAAAATAACCTGCCAAAGAAAGCATGATATGAACTTTGTTCTACTTAATTCTAATATCTGTGCTTTCCCCACTGTCCCATTTATTGATGTTTATTTTATTAATACTTATTCATATTGTATCAATATTATATTTCTTGTACACAAAAGTGAATTTTGTTATAAAGAGACATTTTAGAGGCCCAGTTAATCAGTTACTCACTGGTCAGTGACTAAGACTAACCTGTGCAGAGATGTGTGGGCAACGAACCTGACAGACCCTGAAATGACAGCAATGAGGATAGATCCCAAGATTGAGCAATGGCCTTAGCTACACACTTCCTTATATGCGTATCAGCACAAATGTCTAACTGGGGAAATATGATGGGATGACTCTTGGCTCTTAGATAATATCTCTTATTAAGTACATGATCTGGAATAAAAACAACCATATCTAATCACTAATATCAGAAAAATCAATGGGCCTTATTCAGAAGCATTGACAAGTTGCCAGGGATCTTTTCTGAAAACAAAACAAAAGGAAATAGAGCTTATATTTATACATTAAAAGACAGTATAAGGAAGACATAGAAAATTATATTTAAGCATGGGATTTTTGACATTATATACAGCAAAATAATAACAGCAACCACAAGAGCAACAACATAGAATACAGATTATTATACTGGTATGAATTAATTAGGCTATTTTGCCCCTCAATTAATCCTATTCACTTTCCAAATCTGCTTTTATCTCCATTGTATGTAATATATGGAAGACAAGTAAAAATATATTGCCTGCAAAATTTGAAGTAATGTTCTTTTGTTTGCCTGGCCAAATTATGTCTTGTGAAACTCAGAAACCCATGGTTTAGTGACAGTGTTGAATTTCATTTTTGGTTATTTAAAATAGTGAATATTTATACTGCAAGTCTTCTACAGTAAAGAAAGAAAAAAGTAGATGCTCTCTCCTGAAAATCCCATTAGACCATAGTTTGGTATGGCTTTAAAAACAAGAAAATCTTATTAGGGAATCATATACATTTTCTTTCTCTCCAAATCCTCTTCAGTTTACAGAAAAAGAGGTGTGCTGTTTTCCTTAGCCCTTTGTTGGAAACCTTCAGAGCACTGTCTACATAATCAAAGTTTGGTAACCATTTATGCCTTCTCTCCAATCTGAGCTAAGAATTTAAAGGCCAGCATTTCTAGGGTAATTTTTAAAAAGCCCCTTGAACTTCATCTCTGCAACCTAAGGAAGAACTGACTCTGCCACTAAGGTGCTTCCTCACTATGACAATACATCTTACACTCCGAAAAGATCTCAGTCACATATGGGAGTCACAAAAACATTTTGGAATGTTATTGCTATGTTAAAATCTGGGCCCATAGAAGGAAAAAAGTCCAACCCTGAGTACCATTTTACTTGGTTTAACTAGTTGTTCATACTCTATATTCAAGGTAATGGCAGTTATGCAGCAATAATTTTACCTAATTAACAAGGGACAAAAAAGTCTCTCCTAGATGAAAAAGAAATAGTTCATGTGTAATATAATTTAGAAGTATAACAATAAAATAATAACTGTCACCATCTTGGAGTGTTTTCTATGTGCCAGTATTGCTCTAATGTTTAAAATTAGTGCACTTCACTTAATCTTTACCAAAAAAAAATGTTTAATAACACTTTACATAGTTACCTGCATGCCACACTCAGTTCTTTGTTAACTCATTTAATTCCCACAAGAACCCTCGGTGGAGGCAGTATATGTATTCTCATTTTAAAGATGAAGAAAGTACGTAATAGCCAGTGACTGAATGATTGGTAAGTGGAAGAGCAGGCTTTGGGCCCAAGCTGGTAGGAGCCCACAGCCTCTTGCATGATGCTACCTGCCTCTACATCCAACTCCACAAACATTTGGCTTACAGAGGAGAGGCCTGAAGCCAAGAGAGAGTAACCTGCTCGATAGCTCACAATGGAAACTCTCCAATTTGTCCCTGGTGTTGCCAGAGCCAAAGCCTATGCTCTTCATCACTATTGGGGACACATCCAGAGGACACCCAGTGCTCTATCTGGAGGTGGTCCTACAGGGCTGTCCAGAATCCTCAGCTTGTCATGCAAATAAAAAGATCTGTTCTCTAATAATGTGTGGCATATGGTTAAAGACCACTGCAATCTGGCAGGATTAGAAACCTGGTGCAAAATATATGACTGTAATCCTTCCCTCTGTTCAGAACAGATGGAATGGTGAAAGTGTTGGTCATTCATATGAAAGGTTAGCATTCACATGATGGGTAGCAGGACTCACAGAGCCTGAAGGTAGGGGATGCTGGCTGATGGCTTTTCCTGTTTCCTCTACTTGAGCTCACTATGTGCAAATGTGAGAGACAGACTGATTTGTTGAAGGATAATTCAGCTGCTATAGGAAAATGAAAGAAAATATCATTGTGGGCATTCATAAGTTGCACTCATTATGCCAGGTGTTTGAAGCCAAAATCCAAGCTGTTCTGAATTTATTGCCTTATTACAGTCCAAGTAATATAATTAAAAGCTATAGTTGGCACATAATTACTAATTATACAGTAACCACCATGCTTCTTCTGTGTTTTAATATTTATTCATAATTTCCTCACTAAATCAAATTAACTATCTCGAATAGCCATAGGCTAATTTTTTTTTTTGTCCTATAAGTAGACCTATTACATTTCAGCTGACCAACTGATCTTTAAAGAAAGAACTGACTCAGTCATGCTTATTTTACACTTAATTAAATATGAGGCATTTGACTTCCAGGAAAACACCAAGTAACTAGACTTATCAAGGTTTTTAAAGCCAACTCAGCATTTTACATTCAATAAACAGTAGATGGAGTGATGAAGATTCATATATTCTTCATGGGGTCCTAACCAGTGAGTGAGTTAGATGAAATTTTTCTAGAATCAGTTGGATAAAATAGTGATAAGAGGTTTCTGTATTCTAATGCCATTCTCTCTTCACAAGATGATGAATTTCTTGAAAGCAAGAAAGGGCAAAGTGAGTACTTCATAAATGTTTATTAAATGAGTGAATGAATGAAGTGAGCATAATAAATGAATTTGAAATACAGCACAACAAAAAGTCTTTTTGAGGTATGTTCTGAAAAGTATAGAATAGAAACTATATGAAGTTTACAGAGACTTTCATATATATATGTATACATATAAAATATATATTTCCACATACACATTTATATGTAATAATATAACAAACCACAAATGATATTCCATGAGGTTTCAGTGTTAACTTGGAGCATCTCCTCACTGAAGAGGTAGGCAGAACTTCGTGCCAATTGTCCCCTTGTCTGTGTTCTGATTCTGTCTGGACTCCCATCATTCTGTCCTTGTTTAAAAAGACACTTCCTTTCACAATATCTAAACATCAAATCTTTATACAGTGCACCTGAAACTAATATATGTCATGTCTCAATAAAAATAAAAACACAATTAAAGAGCACTTTCATTTAGATGTTTATATTAATTGCATAGACATCTCAAAAGTCATTTTAAAAACTGAGCAAGGTTTGCCCCTGACCTGACTGCATTTCTCTAGTTCTAGTTAATTTTCTGCTTTATAGAAGTGTCTTTACTATTTTACAATATGTTCTGCAAAATAATTACCACCTGCTTTCTTCCTTTCTCTGTCTCTCTTAATGAAAACCTTCTCTGCTTTGAGGGTGAGAAAGTACTAAATAGACTTTCTGGATTTTTAGCAAAAACAAAATAATTATAATCCCCCCCCCCCCAAATTTCTACAACTGCATAGAGGCACTGAGTTAACAAAACTTATTGTATTTTGTGTTTTTTATTCAATGCTGAGTTTATGAAATTTTGTGATTTTATTCAAATTTCCCACCCAGTATAGCCACCTATGCTTTTATTGTTGTTAACTCTTTCCCTTTCCCTAATGATGAGCTACATATCTATTCAACCAAACCATATAGCTAAAATATTAATCATTGTATAGCCCTTGACAATTAGAATTATTTTTGATTAATTGACTAATTTATTTCCTATAAGGCCCAACTTAGAAACCAAAACCAGGTCTGTTTATGTAACCTGCCTTGGATGACATTATCAGGAAGTGGCAGGGTTTATTGGCTCCCGAGTCAAGATTATATTTTATTCTTCTAAAGTCTTTGCAAAATATTTTAAAATATTTCTTCCACCTTAACACCAACATTTATTGATAGTAGTGGGATTTTCAAGTGACTTGGTTAAAAAACTTGTTATGGGAACTCAGACTTCTCATTCCTAGCCACAAATAGGGTGATTGTCTGCAGCTAACCCCTTCGTTGTGGGCAGGGTTGAGGGCTGCAGGTACTGGTTTGCAGAGTGGTGCAGAGGAGGTTCAGGCACCCTTATTCCAGAGGCCCATGCGTAGAATCATTTCTGTTGCTCTCCCCTGCACCCTTTCAATCTTTGAAAACGTCTTTCTGCACGAGAATGATGAGTGTAGTGCCACACCATTTCAAAATGGTTCCGAAGACTGATAGTTTGTGTATACAGAGTCATTATTAGCTCTTTTCCGTTCTATTTCAGTCAGCTCTATTATCCCAGGGCTGCTCACTGAGTTTGTGGATTACCAGGGTCATTTGCTCTGTCCCTTTCCTCTTCTGTCAGCAGTATCTTGCCATTTCAAGTGTGACTTTGCCAGCATACCAGAGCAGATAGCAAAGAAAATAAAGTGAGCTTAGTTTGCTACTTGTTCACAATCTTAGCATAAGTTTTCTTTGTTTAATTTCTTGTTTGGAGTTTTTTTGTTGAAATTTTGAAGGGTGAAGACAGAAGGGTGAGAAGGATGTGGAAATAATGATGAAAACTGCTGTGCTATTATCTATTTTAAATTATTTATCTTAATTGTAATTAGATACAAGGAAAACTGAATCTCTTGGGCAATTCTTTCAGGTCTTTTCTATTCTCTATTATGGTTATTGGGTCTTTTAAGGTAAGTTTAAATATTGTTATTATTTACCACCTAAAATACATTTTCTATGTTAAAATCATCATTTACTACTTGTTAGGAATATGCAATGAGCTGAAGTAACAATTTGACATTTTAATATAAATCTGAAGGTTAAAGCAATGCTCAAAGACTTCCTGGACAGGCTCACAGCTCCATGGTGAGTCCAGACTGTGTACTGTATTCAGTCCTTATTTCCAGCCTGGGAAGCAGAGTTTAATGGGTAGAAGTCTCCCAGCTGTAAAGCCTGAAGCAGAGTAAGAGAACAGGTGTGGTGCCAGTTTCTTGCATCCTGGAAAATTGGCATTTGCTCCCTGCATGGTTTTCCCTGGAGATCTCCACACTTTGACTATTATATCAAAATGACACTCTTCTTTAACCTAACAAATTAGGAACATATTTCTTTTTGGTTACAGTATTTTAATGATTTTACATACTGCAATTACAAAAGAGAAAATTTACAAAGTTGAAAAAATTATGTGCCTCATTGAATATTTGCAAGCATACCCTTGTGGCTCTTTTCGCGGTGGGGTGGTGCTGCTGACAGCTTGCTGTGTGACTTCAGTGTAGAGGTAATCTAGACTAGAAGTTTTGAATAAATGGTAAATTGTTGTAACAATCAGAAATGCTACATTTCAAGTCAATGAATTAATTTAATCAAGTAGACAACAAAAGTATATTTTAAGTCTCAAATTTTTAATAATGTCAGCATTACATTTTACATACATCTATGATTTTATAGGTGAACTATCATCACAACTCAGTGATGTGTTAGGTAAAATTTACTTAAGCACAATAAAGTTTTAAAAAGTAAAGAATAAATTGACTTCAGTATGAAACATCTCCTTCAGTGTCACCAATCCATGCTATTTCTGATATAAAAAACAAACCTGAATAAGCACTGTGTGCACTTGGGTACTATAGATACGAAGTGCTAGAAAACAAGAACTCTTTAATTTTATTTTTCTAAGCTAAGCGTTACACAAAATTGCACATATTATCATTGTTCCCAGTTGGATGGCAAAAGGGAAAATCATTTTAAAACAACATTGCCATTAGAGATGATATAAACAAAAATTCTTCTAATACAAGTAGAAGTATAAATTGATAAACCTCTTGGCCCTCAAGCAGAGGCAAAATCTTACAAATGTTCCTAGCCTCTGATCCAGTAATCTGCTTCTAAAAATATATTGGAAAATTATAGGTGGAACATAGGCAAAGATGACTCAAAAGCATTATTTATAATAGCAGAAAACAACATTAAAATATCTAAATATTAAATAGGAAAAAGGAAAAATCTGCTGTGATTAAAGAAATTACACAGTAGTATACTAGGCAATAACGTTAACTTAATGATTTTGAAGAATTATTAGTGATATAGAAACTCACAAGACAGAATTGAATAAAGAGAAAAAATCTCTGAAAAGTACTATTATGTATGATGAGGACATACATAAAAGGATCTATAAATGGCCAAAAAAACACATGAAAAGATGCTCAACGTCAGTCATTAGGGAAATTCAAATAAAGAGCACAATAAAATATCTCTTCCATCCACTAGAATAGTTATAATTTTAAAAATTCAGAAACTAGAAAATAACAATTATTGGTAAAGATGTGCAGATATTAGAACCCTTATATACTGCTGGTGGCAATGAGAAATGATTCAGACACTGAAAAACAGCTTGGCAGCTCCCCAAAATGTTAAATATAGAGTTACAATATTGCCTAGCAATTCTACCCTTGGTATATAGCCAAGAGAATTAAAAACATGTGTTCATTTAAAAAGGTTTGTACATGAACATCAGAGCAGCATTATTCAGAATAGCCAAAGAACAGAAGCCACTCGAATGTCCAACAACTGATGAATGAATAAATTAAAAGTGACATATCCATATAATGAAATTTTATTCAGCCATAAAAGGAATGGAATACTGACACATGCTACAACATGGATGAACACTGAAAATATTATACTAAGAGGAAGGAACCAGTCACAAAATGCTACAGATTGCATGAATATATATATACATATATACATATATATGTATATATATATGAAGTGATCAGAATAAGCAAATCTGTAGACATAGAGAGTAAATTATTGGTTGCCAAGGACTGGAGTAAGAGGCGAATGAAAAATGGCTACTTTTGGGTGCAGGATTTCTTTTTAAGGTGATAAAAATGTTCTAGAATCAGGGTTTATTGTTACACAACCCTGGGAATATGCTACAAGCCACTAAATTTTACACATTAAAATTGTGTATTTTATGATATGTGCATTACAGTGGAATAGTACACAGCCATAAAAAAGAAAGAAACCTTACCTTTTGCAAGCACATGGATGGATCTAGAGAGTAATATGGTAAGTAAAATAAGTCAGTCAGAGAAAGGCAAATACTATATGGTTTCACGTAGATGTGGAATCTAATGAACAAAATTCATGAACAAAATAGAAACAGTCGTGAGCACTTGGAACAGACTGACAGCAGTCAGAAAGGAGGGGGGAGGAGGAGATTGGATGGAAGAAGGTGAAGGGATTAGTCAAAGAACATGTATGTATAACCCATAGTCAGGAACAACAGTCTGCTGATGGCCAGAGGGAAGGGGAAGTGAGGCTGGGAGGAGGGGGAAATGTGGACATTTGCAATAGTGTCAACAATAAAAATAAAGAAAAAAAGTGTTAAAGTATAAATCTCTCCAGTCCAGAGGGTCCAGCTGCTAGAGGACCACAACAGAGCTGGTTAAGTACAAACTCCTCTCATTCCCTTACCACTTCTCACTGCCTTGCTCTACCCTTGGAGGAGTCAGAAATCACTTTGAATGGGGGGCGGGGGGTGGAACTGGATTCACAATCTGGGAACTGAGAAAAGAAACTGGACCCTATCGCACCCTTGTCCAAGTGCAGGCTTCCAGATTGCAACAGAATCAAATCGCAGACTCCATATTAAATTAAGATTAAAACCTGACCCTTACATGGGCTGCACATCTAATTACCCAATTAAAACTGTATTTTATTACTTGAAAATGAGATTTTTATTACTTAAAGGTGCAGACAAGTTATGAGATCTGCTGTAATCAGAGAGAAAGAGCCACACAGAGAATCTAAAAGTGCAGGGGGTGGAGTCGGGGCAGGAGGGGGCAGAACTAAAGCTCTGTACTGATTGATGCATGAGTTCTACTTGTTTCAATGTGCAGGTTAAGACTGGATAATGGTAGGTATTGGGGTTTGTGGGGAGATATAGGAGTCCTCAAGAAACATTAGAGAGCAACAGTACAGTATCTAATAAAACAAAATCAAGCACACTAGGATCCAGCATCTTCACTTCTGAGTATGTATCACAGAAACTTCTCTGTGAGTCTCACATTCCACACCTAAAGGCCCCTGACAGGCTTGTGGCATTTCGTTTCTGCATTCAGCAAGTAATGGGAAGTGTCTTTTCTTTAATGCATTGCCATATTAACTGCCAGTGCAAAGTTGAAAACAGGGTTGGAAAGCAAACACTGAAACAGATGTCATCTCTGTCCCTGGTGTGACCATGAAGGTCATCAGCGATGGTTCTACTCTCTGAACTTGGATTCAGAGTAAGAATCCTCAACAGCTGTCCTCTAGGCAGCCATTAACAAATGAACGGCACTGTAGTGCAAGACAAAATCTTTTTTTTTTTTTGCAATTCCTGGCTTATAGTTTAGTTAGAAAAATAGAATATACATACTTTAAATATGCAAAGCATAATAATTATATGTACAATTTGGTAATACAGGCTAGCATTTCTTTTGAGAGAAAGGCAACCTTAGCCAAAGCCAGAGCAGGAAAGGAAATTACATAGGGAAGGATAATATTGCTCCTCATGAATTTTTAGGAGACAAAGGCAGTGGAGAGAAGAGCTTTCAGTATAAATAATTGGAGCTGCAATTAAACTGCATTTGAGGATCAGCAAGAATACTTTCTATTAAAAGTAGGAATGAAGTGAGGTTCTTTGTCCCCTCACCAGAGTCAGTGACACATGGTCAACACAGATACTTGCTCCCAGATTTCCCTTCAAGGAGGGATTTGCTGTAGTTCCCACACAGCTGGTCTCAGGTGCAGAGAGCCCCATGCTCCTGGCATGAGCAGCGGCACCTGGTGGTGAGCCAGGCAGGCACAGAGATCCAGGCATCTGGGCCCGACACAGATACAGGCTGGGCCAGCCTCTTGGCAGAGCTCTGCTGGGTTGGCTGAGGCTTTCCTGGTCTTGTACCTACTGTTAGTCTCTGCCTCAGCCCAGTCCTGCTTCTTCTCCCTGCCTCCCTCTGTAGACTTGGTCTCCAAATATCTTGTCCCCCCAATTCAGTCTCAGCACCTCCATCTGGAGAACCTGACCTGCAGCAGCCATAATTCCCACCATCCTGATGATCCTTCTGTGCCAAATGCAAAGCAAACCAAGAAGATGATAAGAAAATTTCTGTTGCGCCCTTTGAACTATGAATTAAATTATTTCTTCCTTTCATTTTGATATGTGCTAGACATTTTTGCAACGTACAGGAAATATTTGTAACATTACTCTACTGTGAGATAAAAACAAAATTGAAGAATTACTAGGCAGCCTTTTCAATGGGGCTGTTTTAACTAGAATAGCGAGGGATTAAAGTTCTATTTTCTTTAAAGTTTTGGAAAGAAAAGGTGGAAGAAAGCTAACATTGAAAACTTACCAAAAAACAGCAATGTTCTTATATTATTCATAGACTACTTTTAAAATGTACAGTTGAGCTCAAACTGCTACTCCTGAGAAACAGCAGTGACCCACTGGAATCAGATTTTGTAATTCAATCAACATACAGAAGAGTAGCCTGTGTGCAGCTTCCATCACCTGGGTGCCCCTTCCCTGTCCTCACAGCCTGTAGTTATTACTCTTTGCCTCAAGGGGTCAGCCTTTACACCTATTGTAATAACATTTAAGTAAAGTTTGGGGGGGGGGGGAGTGATAAACCTTTCATTTCATGTTTAAAATAAGTTTATTGCAATATATTTGTCAAATAAAGATTCATGAAACTGCAATAGAAAAGACTTTGTTCCCCCATTCCCCACAAATTGTTTTACAGTTATCAAGATCAAACTGTGGATTCTGACAGAACTATAAGAGACCTTAGAGATATGAAAAGTGTCAGCTATCTGTGATTGCCCCTTACATTTTGCTGAGCACAATACTAACAAAATCACACAGAATATCTCAGTGATCCCCCACAACCATCTGAGTCAAGTCTGCCACCCCTACATTTCAGACCAGGTCACTGAGACTAGGTAACTTCCTCAATAAATATTTATTGAGCACAGAAGACCTGTCAGCAAGTCAGTGGGTGAACCAGGCTTTATACAAAGGTTTGTCTGATGCAAAACTTTGCTTTTGTCTTCTCTAGCGTCTTTAGTGCCTTTGTTTATAAAGGAGAAAACAGTAGCAAAGAGGCTAAATGAATTAAACAAAGGAACAGAGCTCCTTAGTTTAGCACTTCTTCCTCTGACATGTGGCCACCTCCTCCAAACTGATCCTAGGTAAGGTGATCATGAGCACTAGTGATGGATGGTAGAGTTGATTGCAAAGCCATTGTTTTTCCCAGTGGTGGGAGAAGAAGTACATGTGTTGTGAAAGATCTAACTTTCATGAAGTCACTAAGAAAGCCAAAACTGCTGAATAAATTATTTTAGTTTAACCTCATTAAAAATTTTGTTTAACTGTACTTTTCTCTCAGAAATGTGTTATCACATCATCTTCTGACCTTTATTATTTCTCCTTCATTCCATTTTACTTTTCCAACATTTCTGTTGCATATTGGTTTTCTCATTCTATTCTCCATGTCTCTCAAATTTAAAATTTTCATTAATTACTTTTCTTTACTAAATGCTATATAATTTCCTCATATCTATCTTTAAGGTTATCAGACCTGTCTCTTATTTGCTATTCAATTGACTTTTTGGTTTTTTTAATTGTAAAGATTATGTTTTTAATTTCTGTAAATTCTTTTTTCAATTTCTGCCTATTTGATTTTCAAAGTATTTAATCTTTCCTTGAGATGCCCATGCTTTTATTTACATCTTTAACCATTTTTAATAAGCTTATATTATGCTCTATTTCAGGTTGCCATTATAATTTTTAACTTCTTGAAGTTCTTCTAATCAGTTTCTAATTCATAGTAGAATATGGCCTCCTTTGCTATATATTTTATAAACTGAGATATGAAAATTAGTGAGGCTATGTTTTCCTGTGAGAATCCACTGTGGTTGTGGAATAACTCCCCTGTATTAGTTTACTAAGGCTGACAGAACAAAATGCCACAAATGGGGGTAGGGCAGCTTAGACAACAGAAATGTGTTTTCTCATAGTCCCAGAGGTAGGTGTCCAATAGCAAGGTGTTAGCGGGTTGGTTTTTTTCTGAGGCCTCTCTTCTTGGCTAGTGGATGACCCTCTCCCTGTGTCTTCGTATGATCTTCCTTCTGAACATGTCTGTCTCCAAAGTTCCTCTTCGTATAGGGCCACCAGTCATATTGGTTTAGAACCCTAATGACCTCATTTTACCTTAATGACCTCTTAAAGACCCAATCTCCAAATATAGTCACATTCTGAGGTACTGGGGGTTAGGACTTCAACATATGAATTGGAGGGGAGCATAATTCATCCTATAACAACCCGAGCATACATGTTTATGTTATTTTATTGGCTTGAGTGTTTCTGGATTACAGGCAGTGTAACTTCAATCCTCAGCCTACTAGAAAAGCAAGCCAACAGTTTCAAATTCTAAAGACAGGGCGTCCACTCTCTCCAACTCCTCTAAACACACCCAGAGCCTTGGACAATACACTGGAGCATTCTTTCCACCTCCCTGTGTCATGGGATGGATATTTTCCTACTTTCCCTCAAGATGCATCAATGGTCTCTTATTTTGTATAAATAATTTACTGCAAAAAATCCTACTGGCTTTTACTTTCAGTTAGTTCTTTACTGAGCTCTATATTGTATCTCATATCTTCATTCCTAAACAACATTTTTAGATCATTATAGTGTTTGTAAGTTCTGAAATCTAAAACTGTGAGGAAACCCTAGTTAAGCCATTTTCTACTGAAAAATAATATGGAAGTAAAGCATAAATAATAAAGTAAAAATAATATGGAATAACACATATTGAGGACATACAAAAGAATCTATTTTAATCAACTAGAAAAGAATGATCTGATGTAAATTCCAGTTACAGAGGAAACTGATAAATTCTGTAAATGTTTAAAAAGAGCAAACAAATGTTTAATCAGTGACATTTGTAGCTAACTCATTATTCTAGAAATCTTAATTCTGAATAAGGCAATCTAGTGTAATCCTTTATAACCAAATCTTTTTTCCTGATTATGTTTTAATAAACAAATGACCATGCCTGTGTCCTATCAAGATACAGAAGTTCAATGTGAGTATGTTTTTATTCTTGCATGCACCTAATAAATCTCAAAAAATAACTAATGGCCATACTACAGAGTATGCAAGAGAAAAATTCTTCTATATAGTATGACCCTACTTTTGACAGAAAAAATAGAATGTTATGTGAAAAACGCCTGGGCTAAGGAAGGTAGACACAGGTTTAAGTCTCAGCTCTCACATAGACTGACTAGCTATATGTCTTCAGGTAAGGCATTTATACTCTCTGAGGTGCAATTTCCTCATCTGACATGAAACAAAAGTCTCAGAACTTTTAAGAAGCTTAAAGTAAAAGAATATATAGCAAGACCTTTAAAGAGTATACTGGGCATACAGATTTTCTTCCTCTAGCTTAGCTCCTTAACCTATGCTCAAATGAATCTTTTGTTTTTGATAGCTATATATCAAATTGGTCAGTCTAGTGTTCTTAGCATCCATAGCCACCAGTCTACTAATGCTGAGAATGCCATTGCCATTTCAGATTAAATGTAAATTATCAGCAATAAGCATAGATCTGGTGTGAAAAACAGAGCCAAGTATCAGTTTGAAGAATGCCTTCTTCTGAAGATGTTTCATTGGCTATCAGCCACATGACTATCACAGGCAGAATTCCCAGATGCATGCCCCCTGTGGTATATGCCTCACAGAATCCCCTCACCTTGAGTGTGGTAGGAACCTGTGACTATGATAGGATGTATCAGCATCATGATTTAGTTACTGATCAGTTGACTTTGAGTTTATCAAAACTGATATCATTCTGGGTGGACCTACTATAATGGGAGGAACCTTCAAAAGAAAGCAAAACATCAGAGATACTCTCCTGCTGGCCTCAGGAAAGAAAGCAAACAGACATGCAGCAAACTGCCTGTGGAGAGGGACCGCCTCTAGGCTAGGAGCCTCCCTTGGACCACCAGGAGCTGAATTCTTCCAGCACCTGAATGGTCTTGGAGCACCCTGAGCTCCAGATAAAAACTGCAGTGCAGCTACTATCTTGACTACCTTCTTGGGAGACCCCAAGGAGAAGACCAAGTCAAGCCATGCCTGGGCTCCTGATCCAAGAAATGAAGATAATAAATGGGTGTTGTTTTTAATTGCTAGTTTTGTGGCCATTTGTTATTCACAAAAGAAAACTACAGTGCCTTATTTGTGGGTTCAACTCTGCCTTCAGTGATAACGAAGGATCACAACATGTGCTTTGTGTTGGTTTCCAACATGTTTATGTGGTAGCACCACAGAGCCACTGAGCAGCACAAGACTGAGAGAGCTATAATCCCTTTTAACTCCACGCTGTCAAAAAATTACTATTTGCTCTCAGCAAATGTTGATAGGGTGCTATGGTTAAGCATGAATAAATAGTAGTATATGGGAGAAGGAAATGAATTTTTTCTAAACAGACCTAATCAGTTCTTTACATATGCAAATTGCTTAATTTTCACAAAATCCTCTAAGATGGCTTTTACTGTTCCCATTGCTTGGTTAAGGTTATTAAACTTCAGAAAATCTACAAGTAGTAGGTAATAGAGCAAGTATTTAATTACTAGGATGTGTGGGACAGGATAATCTATGTTATTTGGATTAGAATTGGATATATTGTGGGTTCAGCTCCAGACCACCACAATAAAGTGACTATCAGAATAAAGTTAGTTACATGAAAATTTTGACTTTCCAGTGCATATAAAAGTTATGTTTACACAATGCTATAGTCTGGTAAGTATGCAATAGTACTACATTTAAAAAAAACAATGCACACACCTTGATTAAAATACTTTACTATTAAAAAGTGTTAACCATGATTGAGCCCTGATAAACATTATTAATCACAGGGTGGGCAGGATAAGGGGAGCAAGGAGGGAAAAAGTGGGACAGCTCTAATAGAAAAAGAATAAATAAATCAAAATTTTTAAAAAAGATTACTAATCACAGATTTATATAATAAAAATATAATAATAAAAATTTTGAAAAAAAAAGAAATGTTTGCAAGAGTTACCAAAATGTGACTCACAGACAAAAAATGAGCAGATGCCTTTGAAAAAAATAGTGCTGACAGATTTGCTCAGTGTTGGGTTGCCACACACCTTCAATTTATAAAAAATGCAGTATCTGCGAAACACAATATATTTTATGAATGGTATGCTACAAGAATGGAGCTGCCAAACAAAAGCCCTTGGAGAACTCTCAGTCTGAGTTGACAGCACTCAGAGTTCTGAAAGTGGGGTTGTGTGACGAGTTAGAGGACCATTGAAGCTTCTGTCCTTCCTTGGATACTTCCTGATTAATGGCAGGACTGAGCTGCATCAGGACATGACAGGATGATGTGCCAGCTTGCTGGCATACTAATGGCAAGCATCTTTCTTTCTTAGCAGATTTTTCAGAAGCCAAAAGAGGCAGATAGTTTTTATAAAGAACATTTAAAGCCTACAATGCCTTTGATTCCTGTGGGGAATTTTGTTTGCCTCTTTATTCCCCCAAATGTCACATAAAAATATGAATTTCACATAGGAATACTTACAGTGCAATACAACAGTACAAATCCAACCTTAAAACTGTCTTTGAGTTTCTCATTACAGCATTATGCTTATTATCCCCTATCAGCTTCTGGCCTTACACAACAGACAATGTGCATAGGAATATATTAAACTCATCAATCAAGGGACAAGAAGGAAAATTACACTTTGAGAATGTGTTCATGCCCAACAGGGCTGACACTCTCGCTCCGTCCTTGTCCCTTATAGTTGATTCTGAATCCTTACAGAAAGCATTATATATGTCCCACTTTTACCTTTAGTATTTCAAGAAGCACCTTTTCACTAAAACAATTTAAATGATAATCTAGTAGATCAGTGAAAGAGCTGTACATTTAAAAATGGTTGGATGAGGAAGGTGGAGGAGTTAGCCAAAGAACATATATGCATAACCCATAGACACAGATAACAGTGTGGTGAGGCCAGAGGGAAGGGGGGTTGAGGGCTGGGTGAAGGCAGGCAAAAGGGGGCAATGGGGACATGTGTAATGGTGTTAACAATAAAAATAAAGATAAAAAATAAGTTCAAAAATCATTAAAACAAAAATACAAAAAATAAATAAAATGTCAGCCTCAAAAATGGCAATATCATATTGTTGTAAAATTTATCCATAATTATTTTCAAACATTGCCCATTGTCTACACCTATGCATCTTAATGTGGTGTCCATGTACCTTTATTATAAGGGAGATTACAAGAAATTTTGGTTAAAAGAAATTAAAGTCAGATTAACTTGTGCCCTGTGGGGTTTTTTGTTTGTTTGTTTTTTAGTTGTCTTATTTTTGTTTGTATCTATTTTCCCCTGAGGTAAAATTTAACTGAAGTATTTGATCACTTTAGTTGTTTATTTTTGTTCCTTTAGTTCTAGAAATAACATTGACTCATTCAGTAGTGTTTTAGAGTCTTGCTCTACTTCCTCACCCAGATCTCCAATGCTCAAAACCTTACTTGCTCCCCATCAAAGTGGAACCTGATGGTCTGGTGTTGGAAATGTGGACAATCTTCTATTAGTTTCCAAAATTTTTGGTCATAATTATCATATGTTAAATTTTGTTTCTTTTTACTTTATTTAAGATATTTGTTATTAGTAAAAAGACAAGGAAAAAAAGAAAAAATATCTGTGTGAAAGAATATCTTTCTCTGTGTTTAATCAGGAGCAAATTTGAGTGTGAATGAGTTCCCCAGTTTGGGTTTTTTTTTAAGATCATGTCTTCATAAACAGGAGAAGTAAAACACTGGAAACTTGGATAGGGTAAAGGGAAAAGGAGAAAATGAAACAGGTGAGGTACAACACAAAGACCTGGATTCGGGAATAAATGTGATGGGTAAATTAGAAAGAAGGGTGCCGTGACAAAGATCAAAGTAAAATGATGGAAAGTGGGAGAAAATGTATTACAAATATGTAGATAAGGGAAGAGCTTCACATGCAAGTCAAGAGACTTGCATTTTATTTCATGAGAAACGGGAATATGCAAAATAAAGTATATGAGGAGATTTATCTGGAAAGGTGTATAAAATGGCCTGGATAGTCTGGAAGAGGAAGTTCAGTTAGAACACTGTTATGTATTCTGCAAACACTATATTGAAACCATGTTTTTTGTATTTACCTTTATAATCTCAGTGCAGGGCCTGGATCAAAATGGATACAAAATAAATATTTGTTGAGTATGGAAACTGAAGTGAAGAGAGATGAATTTGAATGATAGCCATTGGAAAGGGACAACTCCATAGTGGGAAAAAATTATATTTGGTAAAAGCCTGGACCAGGATTGTGAAGTTTAGAGAAGTCACATAATACTACATATTTTATGCTTTGGAAATGGAAATTAGGGGAAACATGATCTATTGAGTAAATGAATCAAATATAGCTGCTATAACTGAAAAACCTCTAAGCCTCAAAGGTATACCAATAAAAGTTTAAGCATTAGCCCTAACTGGGGTAGCTCAGTTGGTTGGACATCATCTCACAAAGCAAAACATTTCTGGCTCAATTCCTGATCAGGGCACATGCTTAGGTTACGGGTCCCCTGTCAGGGCATGTGCAAGAGGCAACCAATCAATGTTTCTCTCACACATTGAATTGACATTTCTCTCTCTCTCTCAATTCCTTCCCCTCTCTTTAAAAATAAATAAATAAAATATTGATTAACAATTTTAAGCATTAATAAATATACAAAATTAAGTCCAATGCAGGTTGCGTGGGAAAGGGTGGTAAGGTCCCATACAGCCACTGAGGGACACAGACTGAAAGAATCTGCTATCTTCGATGTGTGGCTACCAACGTCACAGTCAGCCTCCGGCCAACAGAGGAAGGAAGATCAAGAGTACCAGATCATGTGTGAGATCTTATGGGCTAGTCCTGTGGCACCTTTACACTCCATTATTATATCTAGAACTCAGTCATATGTCACACTTTACACCTGCAAAGGATGCTAGTAACTGTAGTCCAGCTGAGTAACCAAGAGAAAAGGAAATGCTTCGGTGATCAGCTCAGCCCACTCTGTCACAGTAGCTAAAGAAGCCGGTACATTTTTCCTACAGGAAATGATGAAGGACGTTTTTTGGGTGGAAATGAAAGAATACTAGCAGGAACTCAAGCCATAAGAAAAATTAATGAACAACATTAGATCAAATAATAAATTACAAGAAAAATAGAAAATACCTTGAGATAAATGGAAACAAAACCACAAACAACTGAAACGTGCTCAAGAAGATATAGAAAATCTGAGTAGACCTAAAACAAGTGAAGAGATCTAATTACTGATCAAAAGCCTCCCAACATTGAAAAGCTCCGATAACCCCCCTGGTTAATTTTATCAAATGCTTAAGGAAGAATTAATACCAACCTACCAGTCCTTCTCAAACTGTTTCAAGAAAAGGAGTAGAAACACATCTTAACTCATTCTATGAGGTCAGTACTAGACTGATACTGACACAAGACAAAGAACTACAAGAAAACTACAGACCGTCATCCCTTACGTATATAGATACAAACATCTTCAACATAATATAAACAAACTGAATTCAGCAGAATATTTAAAGGCTTATATACCATGACTAAGTGAGATTTATCTCAGTAATGCAAGGGTAGTTCAATATACAAAATGAGTCAATTTAATACACATGATTAATAAAATGAAGGAAAAACTCCACATGATCATTTCAACTGATGCAGAAAAAGCATCTGACAAAATTCAACACTCTGCCATAATAAAAAATAATAAATAAACTGAGAATATATCTCAATATGAAAAAAGCCATAAGAAAAACTCAGAGCTAATGTTCTCAATGGTGAAAGACAGAAAGCTTTTCCCCAATATCAAAAACAAGACAAGGATGCCTGCATTTACCAATTCTATTTAACATAGTACTGGAAGTTCTAGCTAGAATTATAATTCAGGGGAGAGAAATAAAATATATTTGAATTGGAAAAGAAGTCTATCTTACATGTAGAAAAATCTAAAAATCCATCCACAAAATAGTGTTAGAACTAATAAATGAATTCACCAAAATTGCAGGATTATTAAATCAATATGCAACTGATTTAGTCATGTTTCTATACACAACAATCTGAAAAGAAATTAAGAAAACAATTGTATTTACAATAACATGAGAAAGAATAAAATACTTAGAAATAAATTTATCCAAAAAGGCTCAAGACTTGTACATTGAAAACCACAAATCATTTTTAAGAGAAATTACAGATGACCTAAATAAATGGAAAGAGATCCAGTGTTCATGGAATTGTTAAAATGACAAGATTACCCAAATAATCTACAAATTCTATGCTATCTCTATCAAAATCCCAACAGAGTTTTTTTGCAGATATGATTAAACCAATCCTAAAATACATATAAAATTACAAGAGACTTTGAAAAGTCAAATTAATAATGTAAAAGAAGAACATAGTTGAGGACACATATTTCCTGATTTTAAAATTTACTACAAAGGTACATTAATCAAAACAGTGTGGTACTGAAATAGGGATAGACCTACAGACCAATGGAAAAGAATTGAAAGCCCAGAAATAAACCGTTACAGAGATGGTCAATTGATTTTTGATGATACCAAAATCTTAAAGAATAATAATCTTCAGTAAATGGCATTAAGACTATTGGATTTCCCCATGCCAAACAATAAAGTTGGACCCTTACTTTACACCATATACAAAAATTAACTGAATATGAATTAAACACCTAGATTTAAAAGCAAAAACTTGAAAACTCTTAGAGGAAAACAGAAGCAAAGCTTTATGAGCTTGGATATGGAAATGGTTTCTTAAATATGACATGAAAAAAGAGGCAAAAAAGAAAAGATAAACTGGACTTAATCAAAATTAAGACCTTTTGTCCATTAAAGAACATCATTTAGAGAGTTAAAAGACAACTCACAGAATGGGAGAAAATATTTATAAATCTAGTAAGAGGTTAATATGTAAAGTATATTTAAAAACTCCTAAAACTCAACAACAAAACAACAACCAATTTTTTTTTAATGAGCAAAAGACTTGAATAGGTATTCCTCCAAAGAAGATAAACAAATAGCCAATAAGCACATTAAATGATACTCAAAATCATTAGTCACTAGGGAAATACACATCAAAATCCAAGTGAATGATATTTCGCAATTACTAGGATGGTTATAATCCCCCAAATAGAAAAAGGTATGTTGGTGAGGATGTGGAAAAAACTGAACTCTTGCTGCTGTGAAAAACAGTTCGTGGTTCCTAGAACAGTTAAACATAGAATTATTATAGGATCAGAAGTATACTCTTAGGTATATATATATCCAAAAGAATTGCAATCAGGGACTCAGATACCTGAAGACCAATATTCATAGCAGCATTATTCACAATAGTCAAAAGGTGGAAATAACATGTGTCCATCAACAAAATATATAAAATATATATATACTTACCTGGCAGGGGAGATACCATGATCATGAAGGTGGTTTTTCCCAGGGCGAGGCTTATCCATTACACTCCAGATTTGCTGACCCCTGCGATTTCCCCAAATGTGGGAAACTCGGCCGCATAATTTGTGGTAGTGAGGGACTGCATTCACGTTCTCCCCTGAAAAAGATAAAATAAAATAAAATGTATACATACAAAATTAAATATTATTCAGCTATATAAAAGAATGAAGTTCTGATACACATAATATGGATAAACTTTTAAAATATTATGTTAAATGAAATAAGCCAGAGATATACAAAAAAAAGAAAATTGCATGAAATCTCTAGAAGAGGGAAATTCATGAGAAAGAAAGTAGATCAGAGGTTACCAGGATCTGAAAACAGGAGGACAATGGGGAATTAATGGGTACAGAGTTTTCAGTTTGGGATGCTGAAAATGTTCTATAAATACGTAAAAGTGGTAGTTGAATAACATTGTAAATGTACTTAATGTCACTGAATTGTACACTTAAAAATGGTTTAAATGGTAAAAATCTATGTACATTTTGCCACAATTTAAAAAATAAAGATATACAAAGCTCAAATCTATATTTTCTGTCATTCAGTTCAACAGTCATAAAATTACTCTGTAAAATTGTAAGGTCTCCAACACTTACTCACTATAGATTAATAATACACAGTTCATGGACCAGAACCATTTTGTGGACCACTCTGAATAGCACTGATCTTCATTTCACCTTAATATGTTTGTTTCCTCATAAAAAAGGGGTGGGGGATAGTTACACTGCCTACCTCCTATGGTTTCATGTAAATGAAATTAGATAATGCATGGAAATTACTCAGCACAGTACCTGACACAATAATCTTTGGCTCTTATTTGTTTGATGATGTTCATTCTTACTTATACATGGCATTATAAGTTTTAAGTTATTGATATGAATTTTTATTAATTCTTAACAAGGTTTTTAAGCTCAGAAACTTCCTCAGCCTTTATTTTTGATGTATGACTTCTCTGCATTCTATTTCTGGTTAGTAATATACTTACTATACAGTATGGCATTTATTTTTTTGTGTATTTGATACCTGCACAGACTACATTTTATTGAAAGCAAGGATCGCGCTCTCTCATGACTAAATCACCAATACTCAGCAAAATTTCTGCCATGGAGTAACCCTCAATCAATACTTACCAAACAGTTGATAGCTCCACCTCCCCCACAGCACCCTTACAGTGTTGAAGAGGCCCAAGATAAACAAGTATGATCTACTGTAACCTCGATTTGTGTTGGTTGTTATGTTTCTACAGCATTTTGGTATTATTCAACTGTAGCATTAAAGAGCAATCATTTAGAATATGAGTCATCCATGAAAAAATGCCTGTAGCATAACTATATTCAAGTTCCCTTTGTTCCCATTACTAAATAACAAGGAACGTTACCCACTTTCATTAAGCTTCCCACCACAGGAATAAAAAATATCACAACAGCCTTCAACATGACTCCTAAAGAATCCTGCAGGCCACAGCAAGGCCAAACCAAGGAAAAACACTGTGTTTTGGAAGCTCCCTGTTCTTAGAGCCTGAGGCATAAGACTGAATTCTGCAAAAAAACAACAACAAAAAAAAATTGAAAACAGAGAAACATTTTTTTATTTCATCTGTCACCACTCACATTTCAACCTGTGCCCAAATAAATTAAATCAGTATAAATTAAATAAATATAACAACACTAATAACCTATTCACAGGCCCTGGAAAAGTCTGTTTCAAGGAACACAGGTGATATATATGTGGAATATAAACTACATATAAAATATAAACAAATATTTGTGAAATTGATTAGGCAAATGATTTAAGTTAATTAAAACCTAAACTAGCTGTCCTTACAATAAATCAATAAAATGATTCTTTTAATCTTTAGATGGAAGATAAATAAGGGAAAGTGTCCCCTTTTAAAATTGTAAACATTTGGGAATCAGAGAGAGAGAAATTTCCTCTTCAGCTTTCATAGGGGTAAGTACTGCTTAAATATAAATTGAAAATAATTCAGTGGGTTTTCAATTGTATCATTATTAAGGTGAGACTATATATATATATATATATATGGAAAGTTTTAGCCCAAAATGGTCATTTTAAAATTTTAAAAAACTCAGAGTAGAAGCATGTATGTATCCTGCATAGAGGTGACATGCAAACACTGGATCCACGGCTGGAGGCAGGAAGGGGGTGCTGGTTAAATCTTATCTACGTTGCCTCCTACTGGTGGACTCCTCGGTCGTTCATGAGTATCTGAGCCCCATAAATAAAACATTATAAGAGTACAGCATTATTTCACAATGCTTTGTAACTTATATTAAAGCTGTACTCACCTGGGGTGCAAGTCTCCTTTGCAAAGGAGCCCTTATTTTGTGTCAATACTATTTTTACTCAAAGTAGTGTTATAACTGCTTTATTGTACTGACCCCTAAAACACAGACATAGAAAAACTATCATTTTCTCACTTTTTTACAAGTTCCCCCAAATTTTTAGTATTCAATTATAACTGAATTTCCTTAAAAAATATATTTTTTTTTAGGTACCAGACCCAGAGACAATTAAATACTAAATGAAAATAACCTGTAAAATATCCAATGAAATTATTGCCCCAAAATTTTGAGTCTACAAGTATTCTGGGCATAACCAAATGTAGAGTCTGGAAAAGAACAAGTTTTTAATTCCAAATATCTAATAGGTCAACTAAACATATTAAAGCTACATATAGTATATAGAACATTGAAGATTTCAGCTTTTTAGGTTTTCTTGCTTTAGGAAGGAGAAATAATGTTTTTCTCTTCTTTGCTAAATTTGTTAATTTCAGATCAATATATCAATGACGTTTTAGAATACAGGAAAAACTGCATGCACAAGACTAATGAATAAACAGCAACGTCTTGCTTTACAGAACACATAACCATCAGGTTTTGAGACCTTATCATCCTTTCATCTTCTCTCTTACCTGAAGATTGAAAGAGAGTGTCCCTATTCCTGTTCACCAATGGCCACGTGCTGATCCTTGTCATCAACAAGCTGCACTAAGAATTTGAAGAATTTAGCCCCAACACAGCCACGTGAGACTTCAGCAACTTCCAGCTCAGTTTTTCAGATGAAAGTATCATATTATTAATTTTTCTGTATCTTACAATGTTATGACATCTTATAAATCTCGATACTGGGGAGAGACTGTCCTCCCAACGCCAGCCAGTTCTTGGAGATAGCAAAGGGAGAGGCCAAGAGCTCATCATTCGTATGCAAACTAACTCCCAAATATTTCCTTTATCTAACACTCACACACCAAACTGATAAGTGCCCTGCCCTAATTCATTCCAGGGCCAGGTACCAAGCAACCAGAGACCATCCTTATAGCCCAAAGCATGTCAGAATTATTCGAAAGAGCCTATCTGAAATGTTTGCTCTACTCTGGCCTAGGCTTTCCCCTCACTGCTGCTTCTGCTCCTGAGCAGAGCTGGTGCTGCCCCTGTGGCCCTGCATGGTGCGATGTGGCATGTTCCCTTCTCTCAGGAAATGGACATGATAAATTCATCTTTCAATGGCATCAGCCTTGTGTCATCACTCAGTCACCTCTATAAATTAAAATCCTGGGGGAAGAATGAGACAAATATCAGAAGCAATGCATATGCAAACGTATTATTTTTCTGGGCTCTTTTGTATTTGTATTCTGCTGGGAAACAAGCCACACACACTTAATCAGAAAAGGACAAATGTGTATGCACAGATTTCTAAAAAAAAATTTAGAGCCTGTCAGCTTTGCTTAGCTTTTGGCTCTAAGAAAGCACTTAATTAGCCATCAATTTTATTTCAAGAGCTTTCATTAAAACTTGTCTGACTTGCCAGATGAGATATCTTTCAACGTGAAAATCTACAGCTTCCCGGTGGAATTACTGTAATAGCCAGCTGTTTGGGATCACGCTCTGATGAGCGGCTTCTGCACGCTTTCTCACTGAAGTGTAGTACAGGTTGTTGCTGTCCTCTACCCCATGATCTTAGAATAGGGTTTAAAGGCGACCTGAGCTTTAAATCATTCACATTCTTTAGGCTTTTGTGTAAGACCTAGCAGGCCCTCTGCTGGCAGCAATACTTGATTGTACTTGACCAAACAGATATTGTCTATGGCACTGGTTCTTAACCTTCACTGTACAACAGAATCTTCTAGGGAGTTTTCTAGAAATACTGATGAACATGTTTCCCTCCAAGATGTTTCGTTTCAGTTCACTAAAATTCAAACATTGAGATACTTAAAAATTCCCAGAGAGTTGAAAATAATCATCTGTATGAAAAAGCAGTGTGGTTTAGTGAACAAATTAGGAATGTAGATCCACTATAGCATCTACCTGCTAAGAGGTTCTGAATAAGTCACTGCAATCATTTATCTGCATAAGACTCACTTGTTTGGTTCTATTTTGTGGAGCTTCCAATGAGCAAGTTTCAAAGAAATGAGATTAAGAATAAAAAGAAAAGTATAGATGGGATTGTATTGATTATGGGAGAGTAAATCATTGTTGTTAGCCAAGTAAAGTTTGCTGCTCTGTTAGAATAGTTTGCTTAGAATTAGAGAAAATAACCTGGACAAATCCATTAGTGTTTGTGGACAAAAGAAACAGGCTCATGATGTATAACTCCATCCTCATTTATTTACAATTCTTCAAATCTTTGTATAAGCTCCTTGATCCCATATGAGGTCTGTCTAGAAGGCATCCAGCCATGTAATATGAAAAATAGAGATATTTATTGAAGAAGATACAAGATACAAGAAACATTGTACACAGGACAATGATGCCTCAGACACTTTCAAAGTAGGCACCTTGGGACCTCACACAGTTCTCCCAATCACCATCAGCTCCTCCATTATATTTTTCTGAATCTCATCGATGGTCTGAACTCTCTTCCCTTTCAAAGGTAATTTTAGTTTTGAGAAAAGCAAGAAGTCACTGGGCACCATATTTGGTCTGTAGGGTGGCTAAATCACCTGGGTGATTTGGTGTTTTCTCAAAAACTCTGCACAAGACGTGATACATGAGTGGGCGGGTTGTCATGATGAAGCTTCCAATCACCAGTTGCCCACAGCTGCAGTCTTCTGAATCATCCAATTAGTTTCTATGGAGACATGTTCAAGCTTAATGCAAAATTTGATGCAGATTTGTTACTCTCCTTGCTCAGTCATTTTGAATGTGATGGCCACACAGTACACATGCTCACACAACGGTGTCTATTGCCCCCACTGACTAGTATAGTGAAGTCATCATTGTTCACACATACTCATTCCAGTTCACTCTCCTTGGCTGCAAGTTTACACCGATGTCACATAAATCATTCTCATTATGTTAACAATGGCCAGACTTTTTCCAGACAGACCTTGTAGATGGCAGTCAAATAAAGCTCTTTGGAGTGAACCATGGATATTCACAAAGAAAAATGTCCTTATCACTCTATTTTTGTTTTAAGAAATATATAGTTAAAATGCTTTGGAATTCTTCTTGGTTTTATTTTTATTTTTTATTAGAAAAAGGATGGATAAGAGAGAACCAAGATGGTGAAGTAGGTGGAAGTTGCACTCACTTCCTCCCATGACAACATCAAAATTACAACTAAATTACAGACCAAACAACCTGGATAATCATTTGAAGACTAGGTGAACAGAAATTCTATAACTAAGGACATACGGAAGAAACCACACCAAGACTGGCAAGAGGGGCAAAGATGCAAAACGGGCTGGCCCCACAACCAAGTGTGGCAGTTGAGAAACTGGAGGGATAACGCAGCTGTAGAAGTCCCCCCTGAGAAGTGAACTGTCTCAACTGCATGCTGGGCTCCCCAGACTGAAGCACCGGTGCCAGGAAGGGGAGACCACATAGCATCTGACTA
Organism: Furipterus horrens; assembly: GCF_987537825.1. Classification (NCBI taxonomy): domain Eukaryota; kingdom Metazoa; phylum Chordata; class Mammalia; order Chiroptera; family Furipteridae; genus Furipterus; species Furipterus horrens. The sequence goes on from NW_028327177.1 coordinate 47,029,477, forward strand.
TGAAAATCAATGAAGGTTCCATCCACCTGGGTGAGATGGAAGGCTGCTAGACCCAAGCATCCCCTATAAAGGGATGGGGCAGAAAATCTTACTTGCAAGCACTCACCCTGGGCTCTGGTGGAGGATGGCAGCTTAGAAAGTGCCAAAGTTATACAGGGTAAGACTGGGCTGTGTGGCTTTGGAGAGAGGGCTGGAGGGACAGTGACCAGTGTCCCTGTGTTAAGTCCTCTCCTGCACCCCTCATAAATGTCATATTTCCTGGGTGAACCACTCCACCCTTATGGAATTTGCCTGGACAACTGCATTAGCTCCACCTTGGCAACTCCCTGAAGCCACGCCCTGCCAAACTTGTGGATGGCTGTGAGCTCTGCCAACAGTGGCCAGCCTGGGCCTGTGTTGCAGTCTTCCTTGAGAAACTCTCCAGGAATCCCAGACAAGCTGCAGGAATGCCAGAGATACACAGTCAGAAGCTCAGTTTTGTGGCTTTAAGACAAGGACCATTTTACCCATGTGCCCAACTGCCACCACCTTTCCTGTGTGGGGCCTTGCCAGCCATGGGACATTAATTGGGGAGCTACACTATCTTCCTGCAGATGACTCCCTGAGACCCCACCCTACCCAGCTCAAGCCTGACTGAGGGCTCTGCCAGTAGCAAGCAGCCTGGGCCTGAATTACAATCTTTCTTAAAAAACAGCAAGTTCCCAGCAGGCTCAGAAGATGCTAAAGACACAGAGGGAGAGGCTGCGTTGTGTGGTTTTAGATCGAGAGCCATCTTCCCCTGTGTCCAGTGGCACCAGCCATCCCTTCACATGGCCAGATCTTTATCAGCTCTAACAGGATGAGCTCTACTGGCTCCACCTTGATAACTCCCTGAGACCTTGCCCCACTGAAAAGGTCCACAGGCCCTAGGAGAGTTGCAACTGGCCTCAGTGCACCCTGAGACTTTTGCTGAGTATCCTTGGACCCAGCACTGGCATCAAGTTTGAATCTGTATTAACCTGTTGAGCCCCACTCACCCTTACCTGGTGACTGCCTGAGACCCTACCTCTTGCAACTCGCCAATTGCTTGAGGCTCTTTCATGGGACTGAGCCTAACAAGGAGCTGGCAGTCAGTGGCAACTCTCAGGGTGCCTTAGGGTTATGATGACCTGCCTCAGGTGCGTTCCGGTGGCAGCTGGCATCAATATGCAGCTTGGCCCCTCCCACATGCACCCATGCTCAGCAAAGGCAGCTACCTACTGTGGATTGTTTTGAGGCGCCTAACAGGTATCCTGGAGCCAGTCACCAGCAGCATCTGACATTGACTTGTACCAGATTCATTCCCAAGAGGCCCCAGAACCAACATACCAGGTGACTGGCTTCAGGGCACAACAGAGCAAGACCCAGTTAGCTCCACAAGCAGCATAACTAAAGGGACGTCTTGGCAGGCAGCAGTCCCTGCTGGGGCACATTCTGCTCTGTGAGGCCAGCACCCATACAGCAGCTTATATGCTGTTGTCATGGTGTTTGTTACTAGGTTATCAGGTGATCAATGGGATCTTTTATTTTTAAAGCCAAATAATAGGGTTCATGTATAGAAATCTAAGAATCATGGGAATTATGTAGTCTGGCTCCACTGATGCTTCTTAAATATTTATAATTTTAAGATTAATTTCTAAATAAAAATATATTATCAATTGTCAAATAATACTACATAGAGGAAAACAAAGAAGAAAGCCATTTAACTAGCCATAAAAAATAGCTAATATTTACTGAGCACTTTTCCTTATACTTAGACCTAAGTTAGGAACTTTAGAAAAATTATCTAGTTTAATGAAAATTACAGAGTGATTTTTAAGATCTCTTCTTGAGTATTTAAGCTCGCTTTTTTTTCTGTGTTGACCTATTATACATCAGTTAGACTGAGCTGAAAATCGAAATTTTCTTTTTAACTTCTTACTTAACTATGAGCTGTTATAAACTAGAATCTCTCTCAGATCTCTTACATTAATCTGCATTAATCTGAACTCTTCCCTGGGAGATCTGTACCCTGCTCAGCTCCATTTTCACTTGCTAGAGTAACATTTTATCTTCACTTTTTAGTCCTCCTTTGCCTTTTATTGCTACGGACATGTTATGGTGATAAAGAACAGTCGACCTCTAGAAACATGGACAGAAACAAATTTAGGACTCTTTTGTTGAAGACCTAATCATCCTTTGAGAAATTTACTACTACCCAATTTAATTAGTTACTGCTTAGCTTACTTCTGAGAGCATATTACTCCACAACTTTAAACTTCCCATATAATGGAATACACAGATTAAATGTTAAGTAAATACATGAGTCATACACAAAATTTGTTAGTAAATGTCATTGCTAAATAGTTGGTTTGAACTGAAAGAAAATAATAGGGAATGTGTAGGGAAGAGATGATTCTAGAATATTCAAAACACAGAGGCACAGAGAACTTAAATGTTCTTGTTTGGTATAGTCATATAGTCATATGAATAACAAGTCAAACAAGAATGAAATAGACTGTATTTCTTCTCCAGAAAGTTCTAGCAGGAGAAAAATAAGCAAGAGCCTAGAGTAGGCTGTTGAGAAAAGACAGAAAAGTTGAAAGAAACATAAATAATTTTTACAAAATGATTTTTCCCCCTGTGTTTTGGCATATGCTTGACACTCTTCTGATTTAATTTTACTATCAAAATGGCACTTGTTCCAGCATGGACCTGCATGATAATTAGGAAAACACAAGGTACTCTCAGGTGAAAACTATCATTTGCTCTTTGTTAGCCAACAGTATAATGTTCAGAAAATGTCAGCTTAGTTAAATGACATGGATTATGTTCATTCAACTAAAAAGAATAAGGTTAATGGGCATAATTTTATAAAACAGAACAGAACTGTCAGTGAAGCACTGTATAATGCTTGGTATTGTACCACAATAGCAAAACAATACATGATGGCTTGAAAAAAAAAAAAAAGTACCTCCTAGACCTTTTCATTCAAAGTGCGGAACAGCACCATCAGCATCAGCTCAGTATCACCCGCGCGTGTTAAATGCAGACCTCCTGCATTTGAATTTGCATTTTAACAAGATGTCCAGCTGTTTCTTAGTATGCCAGACTTTGAGGAGCACTGATTTCAAATACTCTGTCTACTTAAAGGGAGTGAAAAGTGAAAGGCATGGAGGGGGAAAGAACCCCCTTTTAACTACCTTCTTCTCCTTTTAAATTGGTAACTTCTTCAGAATAGAAACCCGTCTTATTTATCTTTGTACCACTTATACCTAAGAGTATCTGGTTTATAATAAGCAATCAAATGTTTGCTGAATGAATGTGTTTATTAACAATACTCTTTTGAACAGCTTTCAGGTATAGGCAAGCTTAGAGAGATGCTGACAGAGACATTGTTTAAACACTTTTATCCTTAGGCCTCAAACACTTCTGTTACGGTAAATTATCTGCACATAGTGTTAAAAATCGACCTTTTTGTTTATTTCCGTAATAATGTGTTAGAGTGCTAAATACTCTGACTCTTGCTCATAGCAACCATTTCCTCAAGTGTTTTATCATATTTTAGCATAAGCTGATCTTCAGAAGAGGTTTGTCTATTAAATTCTCATTCAGTCAAGACAACAGGAGCAGTTTTGCGTTTTCTTCTGCCTGGTTCTCCAGGAGCGTCCCTGGTAAAGGAATATTTTAATGTTGATTTCTCAGCTTGACATTTCTCACTCCATGTAGAGGTTATAGATATCCATTGTTGGAACTTTTGGAGAGTAACTTTTTCAGACTATCTCAGAAAAAATAACATTTTCCCTGAGTTGGTGAACAATTTTTCTAACTACTGAAGCATGGCCTTCAGCAAAAGTACAATATCTAAAGTCTCCTGTGGGCATGAAAGTATTGATGCCAAGCTCTTTTCTAGTCTAATAATCCTCCATCAGTCTCGGTGGCTTTAGGTTGAGTTCTAAATGCCCATGTTTTTTATTTATCTTGCTAATTTCCTTAAGCATATCGATAATTATTTGTTATAAGTTATCAAAATTCTGTTTTGTGCATTAGATGTAGTTCACTTAATTGTTTCTGTTTTTAGTGTTTGTATTCGTCTGATGTTTAGATATTTTAGTTCATGAGCCTAGGTTTTGAGGTATGCATCAGCTACTCTGACAGGCGAAGTTTTTTCTGCAAGGGCAGGAGGCCAGACCCAGTCTGTATCTCTCCCAGTGACTTTAAGGGGTGAGGAGAAGATGAGTGAGGGGATGCATGAGTACTCAAGGAGACCCATGCACCAGAGAAGCCATTCCTATGTGTGGCCATTCCACAGACGATGCATTAGGAGGAAAGATTGCGAGGAAATTGTCTCCTAGATTTTAATCCGTTCTCCCTGTCCCTCATGGTTTGGAGAGAGAGGTTGGAGGAGTCAATGCCTGATGTGGCTGGCCTTCCATTCTGGGGCTTTGCACTGCCCTGCTATTACTCTGAGAACAGCAGAGTCTGCCATTCTGTGCATAACCTCTGTCCTGAGGCAGGGAAGAAATAATTGCTTCAAGACAACTAAGGAAGAGGCCAGAGTATTGAGTAAAGCTTTATCCTAAACTTGCCTTCCATTGCTGCCTCTGGCAGTCTGCCCAACGCTCAGCTGCCCATCCAAACACAAGTCCAGACTGACCTCACCTTTCCTTTTTTTTTTTAATCATCTTGTCTTTCCTTTCTATTGTTTCCTCAGGTGTGACTTTGGAACAGAGAACCAGCAGCCCATGTTTATGTGATATCTGATAGAAATATGTAATCTAGCTTATTATTCTTTATTTCTGACACTTGGGTGACTCCTACTATCATATTTCAGCTGTATATTAAAAGTCATTATTACATTTTATGCAACATTTTAGGGGCTTTAAGACACAAGGGCTTGGGGATTCGCCTAATAGTGAAAATTATCAAAACCAAAAGTCACTTTAATCTTTCAAATCTGTGATTCACATCTTTTCATGTATGTGACTTGGCTACTTGTCTCCCACTCTTTGCCATGTTTTACATGAGATAGTCCTAAAGTCAACATAATATGGCTTGGGTAATATTATATGTTTTATAGTGAAGCCTATGATCATTGAAATAAGAAGGAATGTGGCAAAAAAATTAAGAACCTTTGTCTCAACATGATGAGGGCATAAACAGAGTGTCTTTTGTGAGGGAGTGATATGGTTATTGTTAAAAGTGTGGGCTTTAACGTCAAAATTTTAAGTTAGGTCATGTACAGGCTCAGTCACCCATTAAAACTACATAAATTTGAGCTAGATTCTTAATCTCTCTAGACTTTAGTTTCTGCACTGAAAGTGGTTAATAATTGTATCTACCACATTCATTGATATTAGGATTAAATTCTATATTAGATATTTAGCACAAGTAAGTATCTAATTAAAAGCTATCATTATTTTTATTTTGCCTGTCTTTCTGGCTTGAAAATATTTAAAAAGATGAATCAAGGTGGTGGGCAAGTACCTTTTGTTTTACCCTATAAAGCCTTATCTACTTCCATGCCCTGCATTTGTATTTATATTTGAAGACTGACAAACCTCATAGACTAGTAGATATCCAAGTATTATTTAAGTGCAAACTCTCAGTTTCCTTGTTGAGTCTAATTGGTCTTCACTACAATTTGCAGCTTCTATAATATGTAATAACTTACATTAGCCAGAAGGACTTTAAAGCTATCTAAATATATTGCCTTTATTTAGTATGATATTTTGGAATTAAGACTCATATTTTTTAGGTTTAGTGATACCTTATATATCTCACAGATTTCATATTAGAAACACAAGAAATAACATGTGAATACTGACTGAAATTGTAAAAGAATGTGTAAATATTAGTTATTATAACATCCATGTTAAATAACATAAAAAACACAGAATTCTGTCTTTGCTATTTTATATATAATTATACATATGTGTGTATTTTATGTTCAAAACAACATATATTTATTCTCTTACCGTTCTGAAGGGTAGAAGTCTGAATTCAATTTCACTGGGCTAAAATCTAAATATATTTTTGTGTCTATATTAAGATTTAAGATAGAAATTCATATATTATTGAATGGGGATAAATTTGAGTAACTGCTCTTGTTTAATAATTGGTGAATTTTTAATTAATATTTTTGCACTTTGTATAAATTTTTAAACATTATTTGACAAATCTTTAAGTAATTCATTTAGATTTTTAGGAAGGTTTAGGGGATTGTCATCTCATTAAGATGGAAGAACAGAGACTGGATTCCCATTTCTGTCTTAAGCAACTAAAAATCTGTATTGAATGTATGAAATCAATACTTTTTAGAAATTAAAAAACAGAGAGCTCAGGACAGTAACCCTAAAAGAGGGAAATAAATGAATTAAACTTTCCAGTCATTTTTGTTTTCTGCCTGTGAGCATTCAGTGAATCGTGACAGGGGAAGCAGTAAGAAGGAACAGGGCTAGGACTAGGATGAGGTGAGTGAGTTGCAGAGTGCATATCTGAGGAGACACTCACAGGGTCTTGCAAGTACAGAGCTGACCCTGAGCAAGAAGAGTACGGAGACCTTCCTGAGGTGGAGAGATAGTAAGCAAATATTAGGGAGGCTCAAGTGACAGGAATTTGCATAGAGTCCCAAAGTAAAAGAAAATATGCAAAAACAGTTCTAAATATATTTATTATTTCCTAGAGTTATTGACTGATTACCAAGTTTCACTTGTATCCGGTGAGACTCCAAAATAGTGAGAAATGAAACATTACCATAGATTCCAGAGCAATAGGATGTTTGAGTTCCAACCAACCAGCACAAAGCAACCTCAGTGAACAGCTAGAATTTCAGAACAGACCCAAGACATGCCATTACTTTTGAGAAGAACCAAACTACATAGTTTTAAAGTAAAGGGTGGTTCAGACTTACCCTAACAAGTTTAAAAATGAGCTTCAAAGGGATCAAGGGGATCAAGTTTATCTGCATCTAAGCTATCTGCCAGAACAAAACTTAATAATCTTTAAAGGAAGTTAAGAGGACTAAACACACAATAATATAATATTAACACTAATAAGCATCCAATTAAAATTACTGAACTTGTGAAGAAGCAGAAAAATTTGACATATAAGGAGGAGAAAATTCAGCCAATGAAATCCGATCAAGAATGACAGACATAATGAAATTAACAAAGTTTTTTAAAGAGCTATTAAAAATATATTCAAATACTTAAAGGAAAACATTAAAATAATAACAAAAAAATAATTTCATTAAAGATAACTGAAATCAAAAGGCAATGTTTTATTGTTTATTTTTTAAGTATATTTTATTGATTATGTTGTTACAGTAGTCTCAATATCTTTCCCTTTGTTCCCCTCTGCCCAGTACCGCGCTTCCCTCCAGCAATCTCACCCCCCTCAGTTCATGTCGATGGGTCATGCATATAAGTTCTTTGGCTTCACCTTTTTCTATATTATTCTTAACTTTCCCCTGTCTATTTTGTACCAACCAATTATGCTTCTTAATCCCTGCACCATTTCCCCATTTCTCACCCTTCCCCCTCCCAGCTGATAACCCTCCAAATGATCCCCATACCTATGATTCTGTTCCTATTCTGATTTGCTCAGTTGGATTTTGTTTTTATTTTTTAGATTCAGTTGTTGATAGTTGTGAGTTTGTTGTCATTTTAACGTTCATAATTTTGATCTTTTTTTTAAGTAAGTCTCTTTGACATTTCATATAATAATAGCTTGGTGATGATGAGCTCCTTTAGCTTCACCTTGTCTGGGAAGCACTTTATCTGCCCTTCCTTTCTAAGTGATAGCTTTGCTGGATAGAGTAATCTTGGTTGTGGGTCCTTGCTTTTCATCACATTGAATACTTCTTGCCAGTCCCTTTTTGCCTGCAACGTTTCTTTTGAGAAATCAGATGATAGTCTTATACGCACCCCTTTGTAGGTAACTCTCTGCTTTTCTCTTGCTGCTTTTAAGATTCTCTCTTTATCTTGAACTGTTGGCATTTTAATTATGATGTGTCTTGGTGTGGTCCTCTTAGGGTCTAGCTTGTTTGGGCCTCTCTGTGCTTCTTGGACTTGTGTGTCTATTTCCTTCACCAAATTTGGGGAGTTTTCTTTCATTATTTTCTCACATAAGTTTTCAATTTCTTGCTCTTCCTCTTCTCCTTCTGGCACTCCTATGATTCGGATGTTGGCATGTTGAAAGTTATCCCAGAGGTTTCTAAACCTCTTCTCATTTTTTTCAATTCTTGTTTCCTCATTCTATACTGGTTGTCTGTTGTTTTCCTCCTTAGGTTCCAAATCATTCATTTGAACCCCAGTTTTCCTTCCCTTCACCATTGTTTTTGTGTGGATTTTCCTTTGTTTCATTTAGCATAGCCTTCACTTCTTTCCTTATGCATTTGCCATATTTAAGAATATCTGTCAAGCCTGTGAACATCACCAGTGTTTTGAACTCTGCATCTGTTAGATTAGCTATCTCCTCATTTGTTAGGTTAGCTATCTCCTCGTACCTTAGTTTTCCCACTGGAACCTTGATCGGTTTCCTCTTTTGGGCCATACTTCTCTGGCTCCTCATCTTGACAGGCTCCTGTGTTTGTTTGCCTCTGTGTCTTAGGTAGAGCTGTCACACCTGTTACGTTATAAGGGGAAGAGCTTTAGGTATTCATCAGTACAGGGCAACCCATTTCACCACGTTGTGGCACTGTACATGGGGGAGGGGTCTAAGAGGGAACAATGACACTTGCTCAACACTTCTCCCACTTTGTATGGGACTGGGACCTCTCTAGCTATTGCCCTGGCTGTCGTTCCCAGGGTAGTTGGGTCTGCAGACATTCTAGCACTGTGGGGCCCTTTAAACAAGTGGACTCTGCTGAGAGACTGGAAGTTTATTCCTCCACCCCATCCCCCACTGGTTTGCACAGTCAAAAGCAATGAGGCTTTATTTTCCCCAGCACTGGGACCGTGAGCTGCGGGGTCTGGTCTGGTGCTGGGAGCGCTCCTAACTTTTTAAAATGTATGACTGTTTTCTGCTGGCCTGCCTTGCCTTTGCTTCTGCTATCACCACATCACGTCCTCTCCACCCCGGCTCCACCCCTCCTACCTGTCTTGATGAGTATTCTTCTTTACATCTTTGTTTGTTGGACTTCCATGCAGCTTGATTTTCTGGAACTTCTGGTTGTCTCTAGTTTTGAGGTAGTTATATTTTTTCTTAGTTGTGGAGGGAGACACAGCATGTCTGTCTAGGCCTCCATCTTGGCTGGAAGTCCAGGCAGTGTTTTCTGACTGCATCAGATTCAAATTAAAAATCAATAACTAAAAGAAAAACAGAATATCTCCCAATACCAGGAAGTTTTTTTTTTTTTTAGTTGTTAACAATACTCAAGTCAAAGAATTAGTCACATGACACATTAAAAATATTTCAAATTGAATGATGAAGAAAGCACAATATATTAAAATTTGTGAGATGCATGTAAGGCAGAATGTAAACAAAAATTTGTAGTTTTTAATAATTATATTAGAGAAAAAGATTACCATTAATAAACTAAGTTTCCACCTTCAAAAATAGAGGAAACTACATCAAATTAAATTTTAAAAATAAGTAGAAGTCTTTAAATGTTAAAAATGGAAAAAAATGAGTTTTTTAAACTTCTTCCAAAAATAGAAGTGTACATTTTAAAACACATTCTATGGCTTTACCTACCATGACTTTGATAACAATATTGAACAAAGCCATTTTTAAAAAGAAAACTATACACTAAAATCCCTGATAGCATAAACACAAAATCCCTCACCAAAATGTTGACACACAGATTACAGCATTGTATAAATATGAGCTATTATAACCAAATAAGATTTTCCAAAGGAAGACAAGGTTGGTATAATGTCTGAAAATTCAATATAATGCATCTATTAACAGAGTGTACAAGAAAATTATATGATCATCTCAATAAATAAAGAAAATGCATTTGACAAAATTTAATATCTACTTATGTTAAAAACTTTTTTATTATTGTTTATTCTATTACTGTTGTCCCAATTTTCTCCCCTTTGCCCTCTTCTACCCAGCCACCCCTCTCCTCTGCTCCCACAGTCAATCCACACAAAACTTTCCAAAAACTAGACATAGAAGCAAACTTCCTCAAGTTGATTAAAAGTATATATGAAAAATGTAGAGCTAATAAGATACTTAGTGGTAAGATACTAAGTTCTTAGTGGTAAGAACACTTTTCCCTTAAGACTAGAAGCTAAACAGCAATGTCCACTAAATACTTCTAATCAGTATTGTCCTGGAGGTCCTATGCAGTTAAATATGGCAAAGAGAACAAGTGAAAAACAGATGAATTAGATAAAAATAAAAATTATTAGCATATAACATAATTGTGTATGTAAAAATATGCTAAAGAACAAAAGAAACCTATATTTAATAAGTTAATTTAGCAACTTTGCAGAAACAACATCACTACACAAAGAAAAAGTCAAATGCATATAATGGAAACCATTGGGAAAAGAATTTAAGATATAATTTGTAATAGCATCAAAAACGTAAAATACATATACATAACAAAATATGCCAAAAATCTGCATGCTAAAACCTACAAAAATTTCTATGAGAAATTAGACAAGTAAGTGGAGAGATGCATCATGTTCACTGATTAAATGTCTCAGCATTGCTAAGATGTTAATTTTTCCCAATTGATTCATAGGTTTCAATGTAATTCCAAACTTTCAACAGGCTATTCTTGTACAAATTGATAAGTTGGTTTTTAAAACTGAATATGAAAAGGATTAAAAAGAATAAAATAATATTAAAGAAGCAAAATCAATCAATAAAATACCAAAGTTGTAGAATTCTAATTACTTGATTGCAAGGCTTTCTGTAGAGCCACAATAATAAAGACTGTGTGATGTAGGCACAGTGACAAACATCTAGATCAACAAACCAGAATAGGTGTATACATTATGTAGTGAATAAAATTTTTATAAAGATGCCAAGATAATTTAATGGGAGAAAAAATCTTTCAATTTAATTTCTATTGAGCAATGTATATTGAACATGTATTTAAGCTTATACCAAGAAATCCAGTTTATACTTTTTAAAAGCTTTATAGCTTTCTAGAGACTGTATGGACCCCAATTTGTTCAACCATTCCCATATTGATAGACATTCAGATTTTTTTAAATTTTCTCTATTAGTAAGGGTGCCTGAATAGTGCCAAGTTTGTCATACATGTTCAACAAATATTTGTAAATCAAAGAATGAATGCTCAGGTAAACATCTTTGTATTAAACCCATAGGAAATGAGCACTTCAGAAAAAATTCTATATCTTCTCCACTCCCTTCTATTCTTGGTTTTACTTAACTAAGTCATAGTTATTTATCAGTGAAAACAGTGATTTTAATTTTTTTTACTTCAGCACCAAATCATAAGTGGAATGTCAATGTTTAAAATAGAAGAAAGCAGAGCTGCTCTGGCTGAATTAGAGTACCACCCTTTGTAGTAACTCCAGAGACATCTCTATGTACTTCTGCAGAAAAGAATTTGAAGCACATTGATCTATAACTCAGTTACTTATGCTCACACTCCTATTACTACTTACAGCACCTCCTTCAGTGACCTCAACAAAACGCTACACTTAACATTTTTTCCAAAATTAATTACATGGAACAACAAGGTAAAGTATTATACTTTTTTATTCTAAATTCTCACTCAACTGTAAATATTTACATGGTATTTCTGGTGCTCATACATTACATCTTCCATTTTAGAAATTAGTAGCAACAGTCCATAATAATAAGGACCAAAGCTCTAGTAAATCAGTGAATTTACTAGAAGCATTTTTGTTAAAAAATATTTTATAGCCAATGCATGAGGTAAAAACTATTAAAATTACTTCAAGTTCAGGCATTGGCTTCAGAAATATTGTTTCAAATAGAACAAAATTGACAGTTTAAATGTATACAAAATTTGAAAATATTTGTGTCTGTCCCTGCATTACATAAATATATAACATTTAAAGTCGTTTTCCAAAGAAACCCAAAATACTAATTTTTTGTTTGTTTTTTAGACAGAGGAGAAGCAGAGGAAAAAACGAGGGAGAGAAACATCTATCTGTTGCCTCCCATATGTGCTCAATGGAGGACCAAACCCACAACCCAGGCAAGAACACTGGCTGGGAATCAAACCAACAACCTTTTGTTTTGCAGGATGATGCCCAACCAACTGAGCCAGAATGATCAGGGCCAAAACACTAACTTGAAAAGACATATGCACCTCTGTGTTCACTGAAGCATTATTCAAAATAGCCAAGACAGTGAGAGATACAACCTAAGTATCCACCAACAGATGAATTGATAAAGATACAATAAAATATGACTCAGCCATATATAAAAAATGCAGTCTTAACATTTGAGACAATGTGGATGGAACTAGTGGGTATTATGCCAAGTGAAATAAGACTAAGACAAATACCATGTGATTTCACTTATATGTAGATTTTAAAAAACAAAATAAATAAACAAAATAGAAATGAACTCATTCAAAATAGATACAGAGAATAAATTTATGGTCGCCAGATGGAAGGAGTTTTGGGGAATGAGTGAAAAAAGGGGAATGGATTAAGATAATATTTTAATAACTGTATATGTTGTTAGATGGGTACTAGACATATTGAGATGATCACTTGGTAAGTTACATAAATGTCTAATCCCTATGTTGTACACCTGAAGCTAATATAATATTATGTGTCAACTGTTACTGAAAAAAAAATGAATTAAAATTGTTTTTTTAAATGTTTCCTTGACCCACTTTTTACAGATGTATCCCATTTTCCTGCTCAATTGCAACTATCTGGCAGGTTCTACAAAATTAGACAGGATCATTATATTTTGCACACTCTTATTAGCAAATCTGCTGTGGGTTCAAAAAGCAAAAAAAGAAAAGAAAAAAGAAAAAAATTATTTAACTAGTCATGATTCTCATCTAGCAGGACACATAATACAAGAACTTTCATGGGAAATCCATTTAGGAAATTTGTTAATATTTATATTTAGATAAGAGTATAGTCATCGGAAGATAGAAAGTTTCTTTGCATTTCTATGAACTCTGGGAGTAAGAATATTTAAAGATTATATTAATTTACACTTTAGGTGGAAATTTAGGTTCTAACAATGTAGAAATTAGATTACAATAGCATTTTAAAGATCTGAAATTGAAATGGTGTAAAATGAAGTCACTTCTTTTGCTACCATTTCATTACTAATAGATTCAAATTTTATAAATTATTTCTTTCCTAATTCCCTAGAAGGCTAAGGATGACAGAAAATTGATATTTCTTTGATGAAAGTGGTGCCAAGAGTCTCACAGAGAGCAAAATGTATTATGTAAAGTGTTACATTTTCCATAAAAGTGAGATGATTTTTCTCTTTATTCAGAAAGCCTTCTGCAGCCCTTGTTCCTTGTTCATCCTGAGCTTGCCTATCACGGCTGAGGCTGAAATTCTAGAAACTAGCTTTCTATTCTCTTTTCAGGTGAGGATTTACTATCACCCTGTTTTGGCTAAGGAGGCCTGAAAAGAAATTCAATTTGGTGGGCATGGAGATAAGATTGTTCTTGGAAATATTTTCTTCCTGGATAACAGGGAGGTGAAACATAGCCTCAATTCACTTGGCCTATAAATTCATACAACCTATAGCTGAAAGTAATGATTTGAATAGAGCAAAGATATGTCTAATAGAAATCAGTGTAAAATACTTTTAATTATAGCATTTTAATGAAGAAGTTGTTGTTGTTGTTGAAATTATTACCAGCAATTACTAAGCTTAAGAAAATTTAAAAGTAAAGGAATACAGCGAACAATGTTGAGCTGTTATTTTTTGTAATTGTATTTTTTCATAACTCTTTCCTATTTCTCTGCTGTGAGTAGATTGTCATTATTAAAATATAAAGATCTTTGTAAATTTACAGGTCAGTATTTCTCTATGCCTAAATGCCTTTTATTTAGATTTTTAAAATGGTATGTGTGGGATGGGGATAAAGAAATATATTACAAAGAAAACCTGAACTGGTGTGAGATGGATTCTAGCACACTTGAATATCATCACCTAACTTTACTGAACTTCTGATGATGAATAGAACATAATTCTGGACATGCTGTGTGGTCTCTTACAATCTGAAATAAATGTCTTATTCACTACATTTCAAGATAAACACCTTTTAAAAGAAAATACTTCTTTTCTTAAAAGTGTTATAGAACCCCTTTTAATCTCAAAAGAAATTACCTAAAGAAGTGAAGAAAAAACCAATGCTCTTTGTGGTAATCTGTTTTTCTCCAGTAAATTAGATTACTTCATCAATTGAGTGCTTTATAGCTATATTTGATGGAAACAAGGCAGAAAGAATTCATGTAAATCCCATTTGTGTAAATTGCTGTTTCTATTGCTATCAGCTTATTAGCTGATAGGCTGCATACTTAATCTTTATTTGTATACCATTAATGTCAAAAAGAATTACATAGATGGAGGGAGAAAGGAGCACTTCCATATGTTTTCTAAGAAACAGATTTAGCTGAAAAAATAACGGCTAAGAACAATCAACTAATTCTGGACAATCAATATTAACATTAAAAATCATAGTTGGTCTAGCCTCTTATTTTTCAGTGTTTGTATTTCCCAAATTAAATTATGGAGACATTGATCAGTTGAAACAACTAAGGAACTTATGTGAATATGATATTTTTATAATACTCTCTGGAATATACATTTGTTTATGTGGGCTAATTAACAGAAATATGAGAGTTTTAAAGGTCAAATTGTGAACATTCAGAACTAAACCTGAAGGTCTGTACCTCATTTTCTGAGACAGGAGCAATTTATAGGGACGAAGTTTAGGGGAAGCAAAGTCTGAGTGAATACAATTAAATATTTTCTTTCTGCATCTACAGAAGTCCACAGGCAAGCTGACAATGTAGACATCTAAGTGGATAAACCTTCTAACATAAAATTACAGCTGTTTCAATCGATACACATCAAATTATTTTAGGATCTTTATGTTTTAATTAATTTTGTTCCTTAGATTTATCATCCTTGGGAAATATTTAAGATAGGTAGGAAGGTTTTGCTACACTAATGTCAATAACAGCATACATAAGAGGGGGAGGAAAATTATCTAATAGCCATTAAAAAAAAAAACTTGGCTAAACAAAGAAAAAATGGGTGGGAGAACCACATAATGGGATACTATAAAGACATTAAAAGTTATGAAAAATATAAATGACATGGAAATTTATTTGCAATACATTGTTAAGCATGCAAGCAGGTCACAAAACACTGTAAAATACTACGTTCTTTTACTGGGTTGATAGCTGTCTCTCCCACCTGGGGAAGTACTTCATTTTTCACATTATGTCTAGCACAATACCTGACATATAGTAGTTACTCAGTAAGTATTGGTTTATATATATATAATATATATATATTAGCTCAGTGGATTGAGCGTCGGCCTGCGAGCTAAGTGTCGCTGGTTCGATCTTCCAGTCAGGGTACATCAGAGAAGGAAAACTCTGACTCCAAAAAACCTCCGCTGCCTTGCGGCATACCTCTTCAGGGGAAAGGCTAAGGGAGTAAACCCTGACAGAAAATCTGGAGCCGGAGTCCCTAAGGCGGTTTGACGTTGTAGTCAACACCGGCAACTCCTGCGGCGCACCTGAAGCCAAGCTGTATTGACTCCGTCTTTCCCTTGGACCCTTCAGCTGCGAAGAGAGGGGGGGTCTGCTGCATGGGCAACAGCAGACCCTCCATATCACCCTGCCCAGGCTCTGTAGCTTCAGCGTCATCGCAAGATGTCGATTCAACACGGGAGGAGACAGATACGATGTCACTCCCGAGTCGGACTGCACAGCCATTCTCGGCGGTGCAGATAGACTCTTAAGAAGCTACACCATCGTCTCTCGAGACGGACGGCTGCCGATGATGTATAATATATCTGCCCTGGCTGGTTTGGCTTAGTGGATTGAGCGTCGGCCTGCGAGCTAAGTGTCGCTGGTTCGATCTTCCAGTCAGGGCACATCAGAGAAGGAAAACTCTGACTCCAAAAAACCTCCGCTGCCTTGCAGCATACCTCTTCAGGGGAAAGGCTAAGGGAGTAAACCCCGACAGAAAATCCGGAGCCGGAGTCCCTAAGGCGGTTTGACGTTGTAGTCAACACCGGCAACTCCTGCGGCGCACCTGAAGCCAAGCTGTATTGACTCCGTCTTTCCCTTGGACCCTTCAGCTGCGAAGAGAGGTGGGGGTCTGCTGCATGGGCAACAGCAGACCCTCCATATCACCCTGCCCAGGCTCTGTAGCTTCAGCTTCACTGGAGAGGACACTCCAGCGTCATCACAAGATGTCGATTCAACACGGGAGGAGACAGATACCGTGTCACTCCCGAGTCGGACTGCACAGCCATTCTCGGCGGTGCAGATAGACTCTTAAGAAGCTACACCATCGTCTCTCGAGACGGACGGCTGCCGACGACGACAGATGTATAATATATATACAATATATATGATTTTTAAGATTTATGATTACAAGTGAGATTAATGAGATCTATTTTATTTTTAATTTTTATGTTTTTAAATTTCTTTTTTCCAATAATTATGTATTACTTCTATAAACACTAAGCTATATTTATATGAATACACAGGTTTGCCATCCGAATATGTAGTTAGTTTTCCTCCTGTCATTTGGAACAACATATGTCACTTATTCACATGAGATGTAACATCTAATATTTCCATCAGGAAAAGAATGAACAGAGTAAAAATGAGTAGAATAACAATAGAGAACACACCTGCCAATAATCTTATGATATTTGTATTTGTTAAGCTCTTAAGTGAGCCCCGGAAGTCCCTGCTTTTATGTTTATGTTGGCAGAGGTGAGCCAGAAAAGTAAAGTGAGCTCTTATTTCCTCAGAAAGTTCTGGACAAGGTTTCCTCATTTGTATTGCCAACTACTATCTTTTCTCTGCTTTATTTAAAAATTTTAAATCCACTGTTGATTTATGACATTCATTGTAAATGTGGAATAATCATGTGATATATGCTCATTGCAACCACAGTCAGAATCAACATTTAGAACACATCATTTCCCAAATTTTTCCATGCTCCTGATGGGCTTTCTATACTTACAGGTTCATTTTACCAGTTCTAAAATCTTATGTAAATAAACTCATACAATATGTACTTTTTTGAATCTGATTTCTATTGTTCAACTAATATTTTGAAATTGCATTGTTACATATATTGATACTTCATAGCATTTTATTGCTGTGTAGTATTCTGTTGTGTGGATTTCCAGGAGTTTATGTAAATTCACAGTTAATGGGCCTTTTAGGTGTTTCCAGTTGGAAACTGTTACAAATAGTATTTCTATACAAATTTTGTGTGGGCATATTTTCTTTTTACTCATGTAAATATGAATATCTAAATGACCACTTGTTCAGTTGTATGGTAAGATATGTTTAGTTTTATAAGAAATGATCACTTCTCCAAAGTGATTTTAACATCTATATTCCCTCCAAAAAGAGGAATGTCCCATTGCTCTATATCCTTGCCAACATTTAATACTTTCTTGATGTTATACACAGTATATATAGTTGGTATATGCTGGCATCTCAATATGTTTTTCCTTTGTATCTATTGAGATACACATATATTTCCCCCTTTATTTTACTAATATGGTGAATTATATTGATTCATTTTCAAATATCAAGCCAACTTTATACTCTTGAGATTAACCCTATTAACTAGTAATTTATTATTCTTTTTATATATTACTGGATTAAATTTATTAGCATTTAAAAAATTTTTTTACATCTTTAGACTCTACTGTCTTTATCTAGTTTTGCTATTAGGCTCAATCTAATTTCAATAAATGAGTAAAGAGATGTTCAGGACTTAAGTGAAACAGGATTGGTATAATTCACAAATAAAACCATCTAGTCCTGGGTTATCTTCGTTCTTCAACTAACAAATCAATTTTTAATAGGTCTAGAACTATTTAGATTTCTTATTTCTTCTTTTCTAAATTTTTGTAATATGTGTTTTTTTATGGAATTTCTTCATTTCATCAAGCTATATGAGCATAGAATTGCTCACAAAACCAATATTTGCAAAATCTGCAATGATATCTCAATTAGATTCCTGATATTGTTAATTTGTATCTCCTATTTTGCTTGCTTTATTAGTCTAACCAGACATTTATTAATTTTATTGATCTTTAAAAACAACTTGCTATTTGTTTTATTAAGTTCTTCTATTGTTTGTCCATTTTCTGCTGCACTAATTTTAGATCTTTCATTTTTTCTAATAAAATTATTTAAAATTACTAATCTTTACCTTAGCTTTATCACATTAATTTTTGACATTAGTTTTTCATTATCATTGAGTTCAAACTATTTTCTATTTTTTCTTATGCTTGCTTTTTGACTCATGGGTTATTTAAAGAAGCATTGTTTAATTTTCATATATATGAGGATTTTCCAGATTATTTTCTTATTTATCTCTAATTCTCTAATTCTGTTGTGGTCTGAGCACATGATCTGTATGATGTTAACCTTTTGAAATCTGTATATCTCGGTTAATGATCCAAGTACACTTTAAAATAATATGTTATCTGCCTTATTTGTTGAGTATTCTATTTATAAATGTCAATTAGATTGCATTAATTAATAGTATTGTTTAATTTTTTATGGACTTGCTGAGTTTGTTTACTCTAACAATGGCAGAGAGAGAAGTGTTGAAATCTTTATCTACATATATGGATATGTCTAGCTACTTTAGTTTTCTTAGTTTTTGTTCCATGTATATTGAACTGCAGCACACTGGATAAAAATTGCTGGATTACAGTATAATTAAGATTGTGTGCTCTCTTGAGGGAAGGTCATGCTTTAGAAAGAGGGGTCTGAAAAGAGGCATTTCAAAGATGTGTCAACCTAGATGTATAGAAACAATAGGCAGGGCTTTGTTTCAGGCAAAGATAAACCTTTGACTAAAGAAATTACATGCCTGGGGCCTGATTACCTGTCATGATCTGCCCTGTTAGGAATTTATGATCAGATCACTCTGTGAAGTTACTTTCCATAGAACTCCATTTTTTTTTTAAATTTATATTCTTTAGAATTCAATGCCCAGGTTTCCTCATCTAGGAACTTGACTCTCCTTCCACCATAATTCAAATGAAATTATCCCTCTCAGCTCAACCATTCTAGGAATATTTATCTCAGTGCCATGTCCTCAACAGGCAGTTTTTCTACCCAACTCCTGTTGCATGTGAAGTAATTAGATAATAACAGAAACCTATGTAAATATGCAAATACTGCAGAGTCTGTGTAATTTATGACATAATAAAATTATGTGTAGAGAACATCTGCTACTTTTACTTACAAGGCATTCATGTGTCTTTTGATAGCAGCACTTTGATTTTAATTTGAGGGTTAGCCCACATTCACTTGACAATATTCTTGCAGGAACTGTCAACCAAGATGCTGCAGCCCTGACACCTCCACCCTCCATGCCAAGAGGTTACACAAAACCCATGCTGGCTCAATCAAACTCTCTCTTCCAGGAATTTAAAATGTCAACATCTAATCGTACAGGGTGGAAAAAATGATTATTAAGAGCTGAATTATTCCAAAAATGGCACATTGAAGAGGTTTTTAAGTCACAATATGCAGGTTTCAGAATTGCCCTTCTTCACTCCTGTTTTATAACCTTCACCCCTCTCACTGGTTTTTGGTCTTAAATTAATGAAAATCTATTTTTTAAGTATATTTTATTGATTATGTTGCTCCCCTCTGCCCGGTAACCCCCTTCCCTCCAGCAATCCCACTCCCCTTAGTTCATGTCCATGGGTTGTGCATATAAGTTCTTTGGCTTCACCCTTCCTATATATTCTTAACTTCCCCCTGTATATTTTGTACCAACCGATTATGCTTCTTAGTCCCTGCACCATTTCCCCATTCCTTCCCCTTCCCCCTCCCAGCTGATAACCCTCCAAATGATCCCCATACCTATGATTCTGTTCCTATTCTGGTTTGCTTAGTTGGATTTTGTTTTTATTTTTTAGATTCAGTTGTTGATAGTTGTGAGTTTGTTGTCATTTTTGTGTTCACAGTTTTGATCTTTTTCTTAAGTAAGTCCCTTTGACATTTCATATAATAATAGCTTGGTGATGATGAGCTCCTTTAGCTTCACCTTGGCTGGGAAGCACTTCATCTGCCCTTCCATTCCAAATGATAGCCTTGCTGGATATAGCAGTCCTAGTTGCAGGCTGCCTTTCATCACATTGAATACTGCTTGCCAGTCACTTCCTGCCTGCAAAGTGTCCTCTGAGAAATCAGCTGATAGTCCTATAGACATCCACATGTAGGCAACTCTACACCTCTCTCTTGCTACCCCCAGGACTCTCTCTTTATCTTTCACCTTTGGCATCTCAGTCATGATGTGTCCTGGTGTGGTCTCCTCTGGGTCCAGCTCACCCAGGACCCTCTGTGCTTCCTGGACCTGCCTGTCCATCTCTTTGGCAAAACTTGGGAAGTTTTCCTCATTTTTTTCAATTCTTGCTTCCTCATTCTGTACTGGTTGACTGCACTTTTATTCCTTATGTTCTAAATCATTGATTTGAACCCCAGTTTCCTCCCCTTCACCATTGGTTTTGTGTGGATTTCCCTTTATTTCACTTAGCATAGCCTTCACTTCTTGCATGATGCATTTGCCATACTCAAGCATATCTGTCAAGCCTGTGAGCATCTTTATCACCAATGTTTTGAATTCTGCATCTGTTAGGTTGGCTCTCTCCTCGTCATTTAATTCTCCCACTGGAACCTTGATCCATTCCCCCTTTTGGGCCATACTTCTTTGTCTCCTCGTTCTCACAGGCTCCTGTGTTTGTTTGCCTCCATGTCCCAGGTAGAACTGTCACTCCTGTTATGTTGTAAGGAGCGCAGCCTTAGGGACTCATCAGTACATAGCGACCTGCTTCACCACGTTGCGGCGCTGTATGTGGTTGAGGGGTGAGAGAGGAAACAATGCCACCAGCCCAGCACTCGCCCCTTTTCTAGGTACCTCTCCCACTTTCACACTGGACTGGCATCCCTCTAGCTGCTGCCCTGGCCGTCGTTCCCAGAGTGGGTGGGTCTGCAGACTTTCTAGGACCATGGAGGCCCTTTAAACAAGTGGACTCTACTGAGACCGGCAGTTTCTGCCTCCACCCCAACCCCCACTTGTCTGCACAGTCAGAAACAATGAGGCTTAATTTTCCCCGGTGCTGGGACCGTGAGCTGCAAGGTCCGGTGAGGAGCTGGAAATGCTCCTCAGGTGTCCCTCCTGATTTTTAAAAATGTGTGACTGTGCTTTCTGCCAGCCCATCGCTGCTGCCATGGCTGCCACCACCACACTGTGTCCTCTCCTCCCCAGCTCTGCCCCTTGTACCTGCCTGGATGAGTATTTCTTCTTTATATCTTTGTTTATTGGACTTCCATGTAGTTTGATTTTCTAGAACTTCTGGTTGTTTCTAATTTTGAGGTAGTGTATTCCTTCTTAGTTGTGGAGGGAGACACGGCATGTCTGTCTATGCCTCCATCTTGGCCAAAAGTCCCACAAGAATTTTTAAAACATTCAATACCTGACTGTTTAGTCAGGACCACTGATCCCTTTTACCTTAGAATGTTAAATTAAAAATGACAACAGCTAAGCCTAAACAATAACCATCTGGTGTGAATGAATCAAAATTATACCTATTTTTTGTCAGATTGACAAAAAATATATTTTTGTGTGTGCCACAGAACTTTACTAATTATTTTCTGCATGCCATGAGATGAAAAAGGTTGGAAATTGCTGCTGTAATCCAATCTACTCACCTTGCTTTCTCTGACCTTCATATAATCTTTCTTACATTTCCTCCTTATATTTGAATGTATAAAAGAAATTGCAGACTTGTTCTTCAAAACATTTTCTTTAGTCTATTGAGATCTTGCTTCCAGTCATATCCTCTGTTTGATTCAAATAAATTTTTATAAAAATTCTCTACAAGTTTGGACATTTTTATATTGACAAGAATAACATGAAATAAGACAATAAGGAAAAATTAGAGACTTTGAAAATAGGGAACAAGATAAATTGCTTTTGAAAGATTTAGAGCATCTGGTTTAAAATTAAATCATGAATAGGAATAAGGTGATATATTTCTCTTTTAAATTATATTTTATAGATTCGATTGTTGATAGATATGTATTTATTGCCATTTTTTAATTCATATTTTTGCTTCTTATTTTTCTTAAATAAGTTCCTTTAGCATTTCATATAATAATGGTTCAGTAATGATGAACACCTTTAGGTTTTTTTTTTGTCTGGGAAGCTCTTTATCTGCCTTTCCATTCGAAATGAGAGCTTTGCTGGGTAGAGCAGTCTTGGCTGTATTTCCTTGCTTTTCATGACTTTGAATATTTCTTGCCAGTCTCTTCTAGCTTGCAAAGTTTCTTTTGAAAAATCAGCTGACATTCTTATGGGAATGCCCCGTAAGTAACTAACTGCTTATCTCTTGGTGCTTTTAAGATTTTTCTCTTTAACCTTTGGCATTTTAATTATGATGTGTCTTGGAGCTGGCCTCTTTGTAGCCATCTTGTTTGAGGCCGTGCTTGCTGGATTTGCATGTCTATTTCCCTCACCATATTAGGGAAGTTTTCTTTCATTATGTTTTCAACTAGACTTTCAACTTCTTGTTCTTTCTGTTCTCCTTCTGGTATCTTTATGATGCAAATGTTGGAACAGTGTAAGCTGGAACACTTTAAGAGGCTGTTTACTCTATCCTTATTTTTTTTTACTTCTTTTTTCTTCTTGTTGTTCTGATTGGTTGTTTTTTGCTTCCTTATGTTCCAAAACATTGCTTTGATCCTACGCCTCATTGGTGACATATTTCTTGTTTTCTGTGTTTTTGGTTCCCAGAGCATTTTTAATGGCCAGAGATAAATGTTTTAAGGGATTATATGAAAAGGTTCTATAGGGCTTCAGAGATAACTTTTATGACTCCAAACTGAACTGGGCAAACACTCAGCAAGTGAAGCTGCTGTTCTTCACTTTTTCAGATTCTTTAAAGCTTTCAGAGTGAACTCTATTATCCTTGAAGAAGTGTTTTCCAATGGCCAGTTTGTAGACCACTGCTGATCTGTGACCACATTTTCACTGATCGATAGTTAAATAAAAAACATAGAGAGAGGAAGAAATATTAAGATTACTGCAGTAAGGTTTTCATAAAGCTAACTTTATTCAACTTAAAGGGTTTCCTTTTATTTTACAATTACATTCTTATTTATTGTGA
Source organism: Furipterus horrens (assembly GCF_987537825.1). Lineage (NCBI taxonomy): Eukaryota > Metazoa > Chordata > Mammalia > Chiroptera > Furipteridae > Furipterus > Furipterus horrens. Next base: position 47,052,827 of record NW_028327177.1, read on the forward strand.
TGTTAAAGTATTTTTTATTTTATTAAATAATATTAAAAATGGATAGTAGTTTTTAAAAATATTTTTTGACACAATAAATACTAGCAACATTCTATTGTATTAGTTCTCTCTTCTTTTACTTGCTCTTTTTACTTGCTCTTTTTTCTCCTTTAAGTAATATTGATCTATGAAATGCAAAGTGTGGCAACTATAATTCTAAATGTTTCTGGGTCTCTCAGCATTTTCTCCCCACATGACTGTGCATGGGGAAAGGTTACTTCCTATAGTATACATCAGTGGTGAGGAGTGTGAGCCGACCTAAGTTCAAATCCTGTTTCTTCATTAACTAGCCCTCTGGTCAGTCAAATAGTTCAGTTTTTTTTCTGTAAAACAGTAATTATAGTTGTACCTACTTCATAATATTTTTGTGTAGTGCTCAATAAATGTTAGTTCTAATCATGATTATTTCTGTTATTAATTTTAGGTAACATTTTTGTCTTTCAGTTTGCAATTTCTCAGAGTTCAGACCTTTAAGAACTGGGTCTTTTCAACTAAATTTTCATGTCTCAAAATACTGTTCAAATCATGAAGAGCTAAAATTTCAAAAAATGTGCTCCTTCAATATCATATAAAATAACCACGTGCCCTCGTAAAGAATGTTTCTATATTTGACAAGGGTCTGGCTTTCTTCATGCTTTGCTGGCATTTGGCAAAGAGTGAGTTGTAAACAAAGTTTCTCTCTTCACTAAGCATCAATTTCTTTGAGCATATATCCTCTATGGCTATAGCAGCTCACTCCATCAAGAGTCAGCTGGTAAGGTATTAACATTTAACCTTATTGTACTTCCTATGGCTTAAGTGCTGCTTGTTGGAAGAAGTCAACCAGGATTTTAAAGTTCAGAAGGAAGTCTGAGGATGCATTTAGCTGTTTAAGACAAAGCTCCTTTAAGCGTTCCCAGCATGACCATGGGTGTAGCAGAAAGAATCTATGATCAATTTTGAGTTAAAATTTTATAGCATATGGAATTGAAGTTTTGTTTTTTGTTTTTGTTTTTGTGTGTATTTTTTTGCCTATGGATGTACAATTTTTCTTGTACCATCTGTTGAAAAGACTACTCTTTGTTGATCAAAATGCTTTTGCTCTATTGCAAAAATAAAGAAATAAGTAAACAGTTGGCTATACTGGAGTTCTCTATTCTGTTCCATGGATCTATCTATATGTGTGTTTCCCTCCACAGATAACACATAGTTCTGATTACTTAATGTCTTAAAATCAGATACTTTCTTTTTTCAATTTATTTCAGCTATTCTAGTTCCTTTGCCCTTCTATATATGTTTCAGAATAATTTTATCTATATCAACAAAAAAGGAGTTTTACCAAAAACAACAACAATAACAACAATACCCTTGCTGATAGTTTAATAGGAATTAAAAATCTGTACAGCAATTTGGGGAGAATTGATCTCTTACTATGTCAAGTCTTCTAATCCATACACACAGAATATTTTTCCATTTGTTTAGATCTTTGGTTTATCCTACCATTTTGTATGTATTAGCATACAACTCCCATGTATGTCTTAATAGATTTACACCCAAGCTTTTAATTTCTTTTCAGCTATTATAAGTGGTATTATATTATTTATTTCAGTTTCCATGTGCTTTATTGCTAGTATATGGAAATATGGTGAATTTTTATATGTTGATCTTATATCCTGTGACCTTATTCAGTTATTAGTTCTAGCTTTCTTGTAGATTCCTTGAGATTCCTACATAGACCACCATGTCATCTGCAAATAGCTATGGTTTTATTTTTTCCTTTCTATATGCCTTTTATTATATTTTTATTATCTTATGGAGTTTGCTCATACTTCCATTATTATGTCGAATAACAGAAGTGAGAGCAAATACCCTTATCTTGTTTCCTATCTTAGTGAGAAAGCAGTTTTTCACCATTAAGTATGATGTTACTTGTATGTTTTTTAAAATAAATGTTCTTTATTAAGGTGAGAAAGTTCCCCTCTATTCCTATTCTTTCTAAGAGTTTTAATCAATAATTGATGTTGAATTTTGTCAAATTTTTTTCTGTTTTAATTGATAGGGTTGTATAATATTTTTCTTTATAGACTGATAATAAGGTGAGGTATGAATCAGTCTTGCATCCATGTACTAAATTCCACTTCATCGTGGTGTATAATTCCTTCAATATAGTGTTATAAGGAGCTGGAATGTCTGATAGAATCCTTTAATAGATGTAAAGAAAAATGACCAAGATGACAGGGGTCTTTTCCTCATTTTTTAAACAAGTGATACTTATTTGCCAAGATACCATGGAGCTAATTCTGTCTGAATATAGAAATAAGAGCTTAGACTCAATAACTTGTAAAAATTCTCCTTATCACAGCAATTTTATGATTTAAGGTTTACAAACAGACAATAATATACATTTTATTTACTAATTAAAGGCTTAAGCATGTTAAGCTATTACCACTTCAAATTTTTAAAGCCCAGCTCTATCCAAAAAACTGAAATCCATGACACTGAATAAACTGCCTCTTTACAATAATTCCACAGAGTCATTTGCCAAGTGAGTCCCTCGTCCACTGTAACAGCTCACATGTTTATATGCTCAAGGCAGACCAGTGGTAAACTGGTCCTATAGTAAGCATAGCTACACTGTGATTTTTCTTTATTATCAAGACCTGAAACATCTTATCCAATATCCAATAGAAGTTGCTCAGTGAGGCCTAGCAAGCCTTGGATGGAGCTCTGGAGAAGTACAAAATATGTGTCTGGCTCATTTCTGGCACTTTTCTTTTGTTATGAAAAGAGCAGTATTCATGTTGCCATCATTATTTTTTTCATAATTTAACTTATATTCTCATCATTATAATTCTCTAAGATTGTCTGAGATACACAGATAATACCGTAATTGCCTGATCCATCGTAGTACTTAAATTTCACTGGTGTACCCTGAGAAAGAAGCCTCAGGTTACTGGAAGCTCTCCATGGAAAATTACAGTGTAGGACACCTGGGCTTGGGAAGCTCAAGATTCCTGATTTGAAGGCAATGACTCCAGAAGGCTGATGCAGAATAAGCTTGAAGGGTGAGGCTGATGTTCAGATCCAGATACTGCCATCTAAATATCCCTTGGGTAGTTTTAACAATGAAACTTGTTAATCTACATAGGAAAGACTCTATAGGCCTAGAGCACAGGTTCATTTTCAAACAGCAAAAGGAAGTTTGATAGAATGTGGTAGATGGTAAAACCAAATTTTCATGTGCAATATTTCTACTGTTCTGATACTGGATTTTCTGGCTTCAGGCCCCAATGAATTTTCAATGAAGTGTTTCTGAGAGATTTTCCCTGGGAAGTGGCTGTGTCAAGATGGGTGGGTAGAGCACTGTGGAGGGATAAGTTTGGAGACAGAAGCTGGACTGAGCGTTTGAATGAAAGCTAAGGACTTAGGATGCCTATGAGCAGGTGCATTGTCTAGAGTGTCAGCCTCTCTGGTCCTAAAAGTCACATCCAGTCCAAAGACCAGTCGTTAAACAGGTGTGACGCATCAGAATGAATAGCAAAGGGACCTATAACCTAGAAAAACAGAAAACTTGGAAAGAACCAGAATGAAACAAGAAGCCACGAACCCTGAGATACGGTTCAGAAAACACACACAGGGAACTAACAAGAAGGAGACCTTGGCAACAAACCAGCTGTAACTCAGAGGTCTGCACAGGCTTCCCATAAAGACAATAACCAAATCCCAAACACAATAAGCCTGGGGCTGGCAGGAAGAGATAATACAAACACCTGGCTGGGACAAAAAGGCAAGTTATTGTGAGCCCGGCACTTATGCATTCTTTTTTTTTTTCTTTTCTTTCTTTTTATTTTATTGTATTGATTTTAGTGGGAGAGAAACATTGATGTAGACAGAAACATTGATCAGTTGCCCCTCCATGGGTACTCTATGTGCATCCCGAATGGGGATCAAACCCACAACCTAGGTATGTGTCCTGACCAGGAATCAAACCCACAGCCTTTTGGTGTATAAGAAAATGCTTCAACCAACTGAGCCACCTGGCCAGGGCCATGTTTTCATTTAACAAGTAAAATGTAGAGCTTATTATATATGTGCCAGAAAATAGAGTCTATATTCTGAGAATACAGCAATGAGCAAAACAGATAGATCCCCTGCCCATGAGGGATTTGTGTTTTATTGAGAAAGTCAGATAATAAGCAAATGAAAAATAATGCAAAGAATAATTTCAAGTAGTGATAAGTGTGAAAAAGAAAAGTGAGTAAGAACCAGTGATGAAGATAATGGGAAGGAAGCAAGGAACTTTAAGTATGTTATTATATTTGAGGGTGGCCTGTATGGGAAGAAGCAATTTGAGAAGCAACCTGATTAAAGACAGGGATGTTGCTATGAGGAGGTCCCATGGAAGAGTGCAGCAGAGAGAACAGCATGTGCAGAGGTCCTGTGGTGGAACCAAGTTTGGCACACTGGAGAAATAGCAAGAAGGTCAGTGTGCTGAAAACTGACTGAGCAGGTGCTGAGTCTGGGGAGAGGCAGTGGGCAGATTTTGTATGGCCTTACAAGCCCTGATTAGGAGTTCGCATTTTATTGTTTTTTCCCTCTTTCACTCTTCCTTAAAATTAAAGCCCACCATTTCTTGGTCACAGCAGATTTTCACTCTCAGCTTAATGACTGTTCATTGTTGTCTCATGCAGCAGAGCTGCACTGTGCAAACAATCAAAATCATCATCACTCACCCCACGGGGCTCTCAGAAATGAGTCCATTTAGCTCTCTCTGCACCCCACAGGGGCCCCCAAATGGTAATACTGATGCACAGCAGGAGGCAGCTATTGCTGTGTTGGATGTAATTACAAAACCCAGATCGAGTCTGGATTGATCCAGTGGGCCAGAGAAGAGCATTCCTCAAATGTCCACAAGCACACAGTTCCCATAGCCCATTTTATATTCTCAAGTGCGTTCCTCTGAATTTAAAAAGAAAAAAAAAGTGATTAGAAGTCTCAGAATCTTTGTTTAAATTCATGGAACAAATTGACTTATATGTTCTTCTAGATATACAATATAACTAGAAAAGTAAAGCAAAAACAAAATCATTTCCAGGTCAGGATAGGAATTCAGAATTTGCAAATCAGATGAGGAAAGTTGGGCCAAAGTTAATTAACAAGCATTGTTAGATTTGAGTAAGCAATTACATTCTGCTTTCATTGTGGAATGTTTAGCTGTGGAGACCTCTGGATCTGACAAAAATCTGACATTTTTGCATGTATAGGTGTCATCTAGAACCCATACCTGGCATAAAAGTATTTCAAGTTCTGCTACCTTTCTTTCTGAATAATGACCATTTATCAAGTGCTACTAAAGTAATAGGTTGTTGTTGTTTAGAATATAGAGGGTAGCTATATAGATGGGTGAGAACAGGATTTGTGGAATCAGACTAACATGAATCCTAGTTCTATCACTTTCTATGTTATTATACCTTTCAAATCCTTAGTTTCCTCATCTCTAATATAAAGACAAAAATACCTACCTTATAATATAGTTGCGAAGATTAAGGAAGATAACTCGGGGAAAAGCACATGGAGCCTAGTGCGGAGTAAGGAGTTTGCTAATGGTGGTTGTTTTGTAACAATTATACATTCACAGGGAGACACCCAGTTTTCCTTAATGACTTTGTCTTACACAGTTTGATAGTAAATTGACATCCCTAAAACATATGGATGTACTTCTGTGACACTTTATCACATCATACTATATCATATCATATCATATCATATCACAACATATCATATCATATTCATGTTCATACAATCACCACCACAACCAAGAAACAGAACTATTCCATCACAACAAAGTTCTCCTTCATGCAACCCAGAAGTTGCACCCGCCCAGCCTTACCCCCACCATCTTTAACACCTGGCAACTACTAGTAATCAGTTTTTTATATTTATAATTTTTTCATTACAGGAATGTTTTATATAAATGGAATAATACATATTTTATCTTCTGAGAATGGCTTTTTTTCACTCAATACAATGTCTTGGAGAGCTAGCCAATTCATTGCATGTTATCAATAATTTGTTTCTTTTTATTTTTGAGTAGTGTTCTACAGGATGGATATAAAAGTTTGTTTAACCATTTATCTCTTGAAAGACATTTTGGTTGTTTCTGTTTTGGGCTGTTACAAATAAAACTACTTATGAACAATCCTGTACAGGTTTTGTCTGGATATAAATTTTCATTTCTCTGAGATAAATACTGACAAGTGTGATTGTTGGTTTTGTAAACTTTTATAAGAATTTTCACCTAGTGTTATAATTATAAGCCACAGATTTGCAACTGTTGCAATATATAAGAGATTGTCAGTAAAGTCCAATACAGACAAGCAGTGGAAGTTCAGTAAAATTCCCGAGTAGGCCTTCAATATTATATTGGGATAGTTGATGCTAGCTGCTCTAACAAAAAGCCTCAAAATTTCTGTAGCTCAGTTGAGATCCAGTGTAGGTCAGGCAGTGGTTATAGGGGTCTCTCTATCTGGGGACTCCTTCTATCTCTTCTTTTAGCTGGTCAGATAAGAGAGGGGAGGAGTGGATATGAAAGATAACTCTTGATGTTTTAGGAGTCAGGCCTGCATAAGGCTTACATTGTTTTTTTTCTTCATTCCCTTGGCCAAAACTTGTCCCCTAGTCTCTCCTTCACTGTGAAGGAGGTTAGGAAATGTGATCTTCCTAGAAGAGGTAATGGAGCATCTATCTGGCTAGGTTTCACACCAATAGTGAGAAGCATGTCTGAACAGATAGAAAGATAGAACATTCTTGCTTTGCTAACAAAGTATTGAAGGTTGAAGTAACTGGCTTGAGGACCAGTCAGAAGCAATCCCTGAATCACTTCCTATGAAGATATAACACAAAGTTAAAGAAAAGATAGCAACACTGTAACAGCATACCCTTACTTGGTAATTATATTGTTAAAGCAGTTGATCATGCTGCATATAATAACATACTGGAAGCTAGTAATTTGTGGAAAGTACAGAAGTGGAGAGGGGATGCAGAGAGAAGAGATGGGGATGTGCCAAGACTGGTCTCACAGACCTCATGTGCCAATGTCCAAGGGCTATGCTTATGCTACATGCTACCGCCAGGCTGAGGCTAGATTAAGCCAGGATCAACAAACCATGGTCTGCAGGTCATGCTGATCCTTCTGCCTATTTTGTATGGCCTGTGCATTAAGGATGTTTTACATGTTTAAATGGCCAAAAAATAAATAAAATAGAATAAAATAAAAATTCAAAGGAAAAAATCATATTTTGTGACATGGGAAACTATATAAAAATCAAATTCATTGTCTATAAATAAAGTTATGTCAGAACACAACCATAGTCGTTGGTTTATATATTGTCTATGGTTGCTTTCACATAACAAGGACAGAATTAAAAAGTCACAACAAAGGCTATGAGGGTCCTACAATGCCTAAAATATTTACCACCTGGCCCCCGTTTGCCAGTCTCAGCTATAAACCAGCTAGGTAGGCCTAATAGTTTTTCAATGCATTTGAAATTATCGTTAAGTTCATGGAAAGCCATGTCCCTTTTAAAGCCAACATTATTTAATTACTTCTTCGCATTGGAAAAGCGGCATTGTTATTTCTTTTCAAATCCACTTTTAACAGATCTTCATCACTTATTTGTAACAAAAACAGTCATCCAAGAATTAATTATCTTATTGCTGAGCCTGAAGGAATAACGGTCTCATCCCTGAAATCCATCAGCATTGACCCTTGAGTCTCCAGTCTGGAGAAAGAACAGGCACATATCTAATTTTTAAGAGAACTAAAATATTACATAACAGTAGCATAGTTATATCATGTGACTCAACCCTTAACTTGAAAATGATTTTTCCCAGGCATAGTGTTCAGGTTTTGATGAACAAAATAGAGACAGAGGAATGGACTCATGGACCAGACTGGCAGCTGTCAGAGGGGAGGGGGCAAGGAGGACTGGATGAAAGAAGGTGAAGGGATTAGCCAAAGAACATGTATGTATAACCCATAGATACAGACAACAATGAGCTGATGGCCCGAGGGAAGGAAGGGCATGAACTGGGTGGAGGAGGGCAAAGGGGGGTGGTGGAATGGAGGCATCTGTAATAGTGTCAAAAATAAAAATAAAAAAATTTTAAAGTGCCCAAGTTTTGAGCTTCAATTAGAAATTTCTAGCTTTTTAAATTTGCTTATTTTCCCATTGAGCAACAAGTTCAAAAGGATGTCAGCAAAAAGCAAAGTTTTCTTTAAAACGGAAAAAAGTTTCCATTCTGGTAGTGTTGTGAAATACTTCATTTTTTAAAATAAGCTAGAGTCTCAGCTTTAACATCACAATTTGCAGAAATGAACAAAGAGCATTTGGGTTATTTTGATATTATAGGGAAAACATGTGACTCTTTTCCTCTAACACCTTAGAAGAATTACCACATTTTATGTCTCCTTAACAATTTATTAGATTTTTTTTCTCTCCACATCTGATTCTGCATTTTAAATGTGTAGTTGATAAGAGCACTGTCATTGAACCCAGACTGACCAAATTCCCCTCCAGTACTTAATGGCTAACAACATAATGTTCTGTATCTCAGTTTCCTTACCTGTAAAGTGAGGTCATACAGTGCCAACTCCATAGGTTTGTTCTGAGAATTAAGTGGGGTATGACATGAAAAGTGCTTAGCAGAGTGTCTGGCATGCAGAAAATTGTTAATGATATTGTCTAGAATTAAGGATTATTATTGTCTCACTGGAGAATGGATAAACCAATGAGAGTCTTTTGTTTTGATGCTGTAGCAAACACCATGGCCTTATGGTTATAAAATGTAGAAGTAGTACAGAGACAAAGAGCAGTCTTCATCAAAAAACCGGCTGTCAGTTGATTAAGTAAATTCAAACAGAAAGAACCTCTACTGTTTATCAAGGCACAGGGAAAAATATATTAATTATATGGACAGCAATATTACAGGTATTAACTTAAGTCAACATAAACAGTCATTTTTTATTAAGCCCTTTTAAATTCCTAGGAAGTCTTGAATTTATTCAGTTCAACCACCTGCCTGATTAAGTCATTCTGTCCCATTTAACTCCTTCCCATGGTGTGAGAAACACTTCCTTGAAGCCACTCATTTCATTTTGAGACTCTTCCTTAGATTCTTCCTTTCATGTTCACCACACTACATGATTTGTGGGACCTTCATCACCATGGCCATATATTCTATTGTACTTCACATACAACACAGCTCCTTCCTTTTTAGAACATCTCACCTTCCCTGGATTCTTTGCTCTGGTAAATACACAACCATGTACATTCACCAGGCTGTGTAGCTAGACAAAATATTTTTTAAATGTCCTCAGACTCAGTACTTTTGTTTAAGAGCAAAATTCAAAGAAAAAATTATTTGATCTTTTCATTGGGTTCTGTTCTGCAGGGCAGAATCACATAACAATAATATTGAAAGGAAATATGAGAAATAGAACCCTAGCATGTAGTGCCTAGATAATTTAAAATTGGATGCCTTGTTTATTTAGTTTTCCATGCCTCTAAATGGAGTTGAAACAATATAGAACCAAGCAATTAAATTAATGTGCTTTTCTTTCCAACATCATGTCAAGAATGGTGAAGGGTCTCAGGTTTTACTCTACTTTCAAGCTACCAAGTGAACCTGCCACAGTGTCGTGGTTTCTACCAGAAGACTGAGACTCCTGGGTCAGAGACAAAGGAGCTTATTACCCAAGGCACAGCAAGCAGCCCGAGCTTCATGTTCCTGTTGCTTCCACTTGTCCCTCATATCTCATGAGCACAAGGTGGAATAGCACATGTGGATGCTGAGAACTCAGTGGCTTGCATCACAGTTGAGAAACCCTGAGCTTAAAAAATCCCTTGATCTTTTATAATGGTCTACAAGTAAAGTTATCCCATTTATACCCTGTAGGATGATATTGTCCTTACTATCTGGACAGCAAACAAACCTGTCCTCTGCTCCAGTGGAGTCACTATCACTATTATTCAGGCTGTTCAACTACGCAAACTGCATTGAAAAAGAAATCTAAAACAAAAGTTGTCAGTCCCTATACTCTGAAGATATACAAAATACAAGAGATCCACAAAGAATGGTCTCCTAGTAGACCATAGGATTTTATTAGGGAAAATAATTAATACCTCTAGAACATTAAACTAATCAGTAAGTATTTTTTAAGTATATTTTATTGATTATGTTGTTACAGTAGTTCTAATTTTTTCCCCTTTGCTCCCCTCTGCCAAGTACCCCCCTTTCCTCCAGCAATCTCACCCCCCCTTAGTTCATGTCCATGGGTCGTGCATATAAGTTCTTTGGCTTCACCCTTTCCTATATTATTCTTAATTTCCCCCTGTCTATTTTGTACCAACTGATTATGCTTCTTAGTCCCTGCACCATATCCTCATTTCTCTTCCTTCTCCCTCCCAGCTGATAACCCTCCAAATGATCCCCATACCTATGATTCTGTTCCTATTCTGGTTTGCTTAGTTGAATTTTGTTTTTATTTTTTAGATTCAGTTGTTGATAACTGTGAGCTTGTTGTCATTTTTGTGTTCATAGTTTTGATCTTCTTTTTCTTAAGTCCCTTTGACATTTCATATAATAATGGCTTAGTGATGATGAACTCCTTTAGCTTCACCTTGGCTGGGAAGCACTTCATCTGCCCTTCCATTCCAAATGATAGCTTTGCTGGATAGAGTAATTCTGGTTGCAGGTTGCTTTTCATCACATTGAATACTGCTTGCCAGTTCCTTCCTACCTGCAAAGTGTCCTCTGAGAAATCAACTGATAGTCCTATAGGCACCCCCCTGTAGGCAATTCTCTGCCTCTCTCTTGATGCCCTCAGGACTCTGTCTTTATCTTTCACCTTTGGCATCTCAGTCATGATGCGTCCTGGTGTGGTCCCCTCTGGGTCCAGCTTGCCTGGGACCCTCCGTGCTTCCCAGACCTGTAGTCCATCTCCTTCGCAAACTTTGGGAAGTTTTCCTCATTTTTTTCAATTCTTTCTTCCTCATTCTGCAATGGTTGACTGTTTTTTTCTTCCTTATGTTCTAACTCATTGATTTGAACCCCAGTTTCCTTCCCTTCATCATTGGTTTTGTGTGGATTTTCCTTTATGTCACTTAGCATAGCCTTCACTTCTTCTCTTATGCATCTGCCATACTCAAGCATATCTCTCAAGCCTATGAGCATCTTTATCACCAGTGTTTTGAATTCTGCATCTGTTAGGTTGGCTATGTCCTCGTCACTTAGTTCTCCTACTGGAAACTTGATCCATTCCCCCTTTTGGGCCATACTTCTCAGTCTTCTCATCGTGACAGGCTCCTGTGTTTCTTTGCCTCTGCATCCCAGGTAGAGCTGTCACATCTGTTACATTGTAAGGGGCGGAGCCTTAGGGATTTGTCAATACAGGGCGACCTGCCCCACCACGCTGCAGCGCTATATGTGGGGGAGGGGTCCAAGAAGGAACAATGCCACCTGCCCAGCACTCACCCTCGCTCCAGGCACCTCGCCCACCTCTGCACCAGACCAGCGCCCCTTTAGCTGTTGCCCTGGTCGTCGTTCCCAGAGTGGTGGGTCTGCAGATGCCCTAGGACTATGGGGGACCTTTAAACAAGTGGACTCTGCTGAGACTGGCAGTTTCTGCCTCCACCCCAACCCCCACTGGTCTGCACAGTCAGAAGCAACAAGACTTAATTTTCCCTGGTGCTGGGATCAAGAACTTCGAGGTCCAGTGAGGAGCTGGGAACACTCCCCAGGTATCCCCTCTGACTCTAAAATGTGTGACTGCACTTCCATTGGCCCGCTGCTGCCACTGCTGCTGCCACCACCACACCATGTCCTCTCTGCCCCAGCCCCACCCGTTCCACCTATCTGGATGAGTATTTCTTCCCCACATCTTTGTTTTCTGGACTTCCATGCAGTTTCACCCTCTGGAAGTTCTGGTTGTTTCTAGTTTTGAGGTAGTTGCACTCCTTCTTAGTTGTGGAGGGAAACACAGCGCCTCTGTCTATGCCTCCATCTTGGCCAGAAGTCCAATCAGTAAGTATTTATGGAATGAACACTGTATACTCAGCACTTCTGTAGGCATTATGGTGGATGAAAAGCCCATGGCTTCCAGATTCAAGAAACTTAGAATTTACAGGGACTACCTGACCCAAAACAATAAGGAGCAATACGGGACAAGCTAAAGTTAAATTTGGAATAATTTATTCATTCATACACATAAGTATAAAATACTTAGTATAAATTTAAAATTTAGTGTTGACTGTATGACAGGCAATAATCAAAGCCCTTTACATTTATTTTTTTCACTAGCCATAAAACTTTATTGAAGTTATAAGTACATATAGACTTCTGAAAAATGTTTTGAGCCATCCACTTGATGGCTACAAACACATCAGGATCTGTCTTATTGGTATAGTTTTGTTTTGCTTGGCAAGGGAAAAACCAAGAAGCAAATCCAAAAGGCCTGATTTTTAAAAATCTATAAAAAGGGATTTACCTTGGTTACCTCTCGCACACATCCAAACCAGAGGTCAGGTTTGCAACCCGAGTATGTGCCCTGACTGGAAATTAAACCAGTGGCCTTTTGGTTTGCTGGACAACACCCAATAAACTAAGCCACTCTGCTCTGGGCTGAATTCATTCATAACTCCATCAAGAATTTTGACCTTGACCATAGTGTCTTCATATTTTCTCCACAGTTAATTGCCAGAATCTGATGATGCTGGATGTTTCTCATGTTGCAGAAAAAAAATTCTGGTAAAGATGAATCTTATCAACATCCACTGCATAATTCAAATCAAGATGACAATTCCATACAAGTCCAGTAAGACAAGGTGGCAAGTAGAAGTGAAATAATCTCTTATACAAAATGCAAAAGGAATCAAAGGTAAATTACAAAAGATAAAATTTTGGTCAGAAAATCATTACTACATAAAGCTACATAAGGATGCCTATAGGTTGTTTTCTTAATTGTCCCAACCTACAGATCTTTCAAGCAGACTATGCTCCTCTCAAAATCAACTTTATCAAAATCTGTTCAAAAGTCAAAGCTTTTAGGCTGGCTGAGACCATCTAAGATGATCTGTAAGATTTGTGCTGTTACTTATAATTTTTCTGCAGTTTTCTCTATTCCTTCTTTTTCAAAGAATGACTTTATTTTTTGTTACATTTCAGGCTTGCCAATCTCACACAGTGTTTCTTCAATGAATGATAAAAACCTCATTGCTATATCATATGATCCCAGTTGAATACAATTTGGGTCCAAAGGAACTGGCTCCAGTATAGCATTTGATGCAGTTTTGCTCTTCTTGCCCTGCTTCTCATTTGTGACCTCAACACCTGCTGGAGCTGTCATGGCAACTCCCTGTCTTGGACCTGTAGATTCAGTTGCTGACTACTGCAAAATTTTTGAATATAATGCTGGTTAATTCTGATGAAGCCAACACACTGTTGGAAAGATTTTGGACTTAGTCCTTTCACTTTCTTCAGCTGTTCTCGGTTGATGAAGGGCTCATTTTTCTCTTGCCATTGAATACTCTGAGTATTTTTGGCTCAGTTGGCACTGAGTCCTGTAATATGCCTTAACAAAACTCCTGAACAGATGTTAATATCCACTCTCACAAAGCTGACACATTCTTCTACAGCACTGGCCAGTGTTGTCTGGAGTAAAGTTTGGGATACATCATGCTGATACATTTCAACTCCAACATGTTTTGTTCGATTTTCACCAGCTCAGCTAACGGATCTTGTACATATCTTGTTATGAAAACTGTACTTCTCAAATTAGAGTCCAGTCCTGACATCTCTTTGTTAGCTCCAGGGCTGACACTATAGGCTAATGCTCCTGCTTCACTGAGGATACACTAAACAATATCCAGTAGCGCAGAGTATCTTTTCATTACCATGTCAGCAAAGTAAGCTTCTGTTTCCCAGCAGGCAGTTCCATTTCCAAACACTGCTGTGCTGCAGTTGAAATCCAGCAAAAAAAGGCCTTTTTATTTTCTCAGCCTCTTCAAAGCCTTGTCCATAATGCAAGTAAACCAAATCAGCACCAAGTATCTGAATGGTAAGAGAAATTATAGCTAATTTGCAGCCATGTTTGTAACCAGGCCTGGAACAAGGTTTGTTAAAAGGAGTTGACAAAGTTTCCATCCAAACATCATTACCGACTCCTTCTCTGCATGTAATATTAGTTTGGCTACAAATTCTCTACAGAGGAGAGGATAAATAAAGCACTTAAAGAATCATCCATTGACTTGTGTAAGGTTCTTATTAACTCTTGCCTTGCAAAGGGTCATGGTCTCCACTTGTTTTAGATCCACCACCTATAGAATTCACTCTTTTTATTTTTATTTTTAGAGAGAGGGGAAGGGAGGGGGAAAAAGAGGGAGAGAAACATTGATCAGTTACCTCTCTCACACATCCCAACCAGAGACCAGGCTTGCAACCCGAGTATGCGCCCTGACTGGAAATCAAACCAGTGGCCTTTTGGTTTGCTGGATGACACCCAATGAACTAAGCCACACTGCTCAGGGCTGAATTTGTTTGTAACTCCATCAAGAATGTTGACCTTGACTGTAGAATCTTCATATTTTCTCCACAGTTAATTGCTAGAATCTGATGATGCTGAATGTTTCTCATGTTGCAGGAAAAAATTCAGGTAGAGATGAATCTTATCAAAATCCTTCTCATTTACTTTTTAAAAGAACACTTTGTCAGAGATGATGGAATAGAAATATATTTATTTGGGCACAATTTCCTTTGAAGTCACGTGTGTATCTGTCTTTAGCAATCATGTCTGCTAAAATATGCTGCTCTCGCGTTTCAGTGTCCTGGAGTGTCAAAAGCCCTTTTATGTTGGGTCGAACATAAGACAGCAGATAGCGCTTCCTTGGATATTCAAAGTGTCCAGGCTCCTCCCCTAATCCCAACTGTCTTGCTCTCTGGGCTTTGGTGCCTTGGCTCCTGGTTTTACAAGGGGTGGAGAGACCTAAAAAAACAGAATTTATTTATAAAAAATTGTGTTATTTATTTTTACGTATTTAAATTTCAGTCATCTTCAAAGTACTCTCCATTTGAAGCAATACACCTATCCAGATGTTTTTTCCACTGCTCAAAACAGTTTCTGAACTCATCACTTTTGAGGCCTTTTAATGCTTCCACCATTTTCTGTTTCACCTCTTCCAGATCATCAAAACATTTCCCTTTGAGGATGTTTTCATCAGAGAAACAAACAAACAAAAATGTCACTCAGGGCAAGATCAGGTGAATAGAAATGACGGGGTATGGGGTGGGTCATGATATTTTTGATCAACAATTGCTAAACCGTCAGCACTGTGTGGGCAGGTGCACTCATAAATCACCCATCATGAAATGGGCAAAAGTGTTGAAAGAGTATTCAAAAAAAAAAAAATTCACTGAAGCTGAACGTAGCCTCTCACAACAATGTCAGCTGGTACACTGATACAGATGAGCTCCTAGAACACTAACCTAGTGGGTTAAGCCTGTACTTCAAGGAGTCTGCCCTCCAGAAGATTATTCCAGTTTTTTTGGGGGGGGTGTTATACCCTCGTATATGGAGGTGACATGTTTTCTAGTTCTTCAAAAATTTTACAGTTCAGCAAGGCTCAAGAGCTTAACCATCATGTAAGTTCTAGCATGTGAGTCACATTCTAACTAGTAAAGGAATGAGTGAATTCAGAAACTAATTATGGCTAGCAACAAAATAAACCTCAGGATAAGGGAGTAGAGAGTGGAGGTCAGAGAAGGTGTGTATGTCATGTCAGAGCAGAGGTCTTAAGATATGAGAAAAGAACCAAGCTAAGCTCTGCAGAAATAGCATTCCAGGGGAAGGGAACAGTATGAATAGGTAAAGACACTGTTTCAAGCTTGAGCTTCATACGAAAATTAATTTTCTATCTGAAATTTCTCAAGGCCCCAATGCCTACCCTATTTATGACCTCTTTTCCATTATTTGCATTTTTTAAAAATTCCTTCACAGTTTCCCTTCTCTGTTTCTCTCACTTCCTTCTTTTGTTAATTTCCTACATGGCTATCATGAAGGATGAGCACAGGAGAGAGGATCAGGGAAAGGAAATGGAGGGAAAGTAGAGAAAATGTGAAAGAAAGACTTAAGATATGATATGCTACTGTGGATGCTGCCTACTCTCATATAATATGCTGAATTTGTAAAGCTAGCATCCTCAGAAACTTAATACTCATCCCCTTCCTTCCTCCCCTGGCTAGTAAGAAGATCAGAGACAAGCTTTGTGCTCAAGTTGTATCAGCGTCCCTTAGCCCAGGTGTTCTGGCATAAATAATTCTTCAAATCCCATAATTTCATTTCTTTAGTCTTATATATTGAATTTATACTTCTTTTACATTACAACTCAGTATTTTGGGGTGTAGCTATAAATAGAAACACATTTAAATAAATACATAAGCACATATGGATAGGCCCATGGGTTGGGACTCCCATACTGGTTCTAAGGGGATTTACATTTTTTAAAATCCTTGGAACCCCTTTACCCCATGTGAATAAGCATGGACTAACTTCCTGGTGGAGAGTTCCAGTCTTCCAAGTTTTCCCACCATCCTCGGTGAGGTTTGAGATCCCTAAGTGAAGTCATCCTGGACCCTCCAGCTGGACCAGACAAAAGCACTATCTATCCAGAATATAGAACAGTGAGAAATAATAAATGTTGGTCTTATGTCACTGAGTTTTGCCATGATTTGATATACAGAAAAAGGTAACTGAGAAAAGTAATAGCACTTTCTCAAGTAAAATTCTCGAAAGTATATATACAGTCATAATCAACATTATACAAGTATTATTTTTTAAGTATATTTTACTGATTATGCTGTTATAGTTGTCCCAATTTTTCACTCTTTGCTCCTCTCTACCCAAGACCTCCTACCCTCCAGCAATCCTCCCCTTAGTTCTTGTTCTGGGTCATATGTGTAAGTTCTTTGGCTTCTTCCTTTCCTATACTATTCTTAACATCCCACTGTCTATGTTGTTCCTACAAATTATACTTCTTAATGCCTGCACCATTTCCCCCATTCTCCCTCTTCCCCTTTCCAGCTGAAAACCCTCCAAATTATTGCCATAACTATAATTCTATTTCTGTTCTGGTTGTTTGCTTAGTTTGTATTTGTTTTTGTTTTTTAGATTCAGTTGTTGATAGTTGTGAGTTTGTTGTCATTTTAATGTTCATAGTTTTCTTCTTTGGTTGTAGGCCCTTGCTTTTTATACTTTTAATACTTTTCACCAGCCCCTTCTTGCCTGCAAAGTTTCTTTTGAGAAATCAGCTGACAATCTTATGGGAACTCCTTTGGAGGTAACTCTCTGCTTTTCTCTTGCTGCTTTTAAGATTCTCTCTTTATCTTCAGCATTTGGCATTTTAATTATGATGTGCTTTGGTGTGGGCCTCTTTGGGTCTAGCTTGTTTCAGACTCTCTGTACTTCCTGGACTTGTATATCTATTTCTTTCATCAAATTAGGGAAGATTTATTTCATTATTTTTTCAAATAAGTTTTCAATTTCTTGCTCTTCCTTTTCTTCTGGCATCCCTATGGTTCAGATGTTGGCATGTTTGGAGATGTCTCAGAGTTTCCTAAGCCTTTCCTAATTTTTTTTTGCATTCTTGTTTCTTTCTGTTCTTTTTGAATGTTTATTTCTTCCTTTTGTTCCAAATCATTGATTTGAATCCTGGCTTCCTTCCTTCACTGTTGGTTCCCTGTATATTTTTCTTTATTTTGTTTTGTGAAACCTTCTTTTCTTCCTTTGTTTTTTTGCCATACTCAATTAGTTCTCTGAGCATCCTTATCATCAGTGTTTTGAACTCTGTATCTGATAGATTAGCTATCTCCATTTCATTTACTTCTTTTTCTAGGGTTTTGTTCTATTCTCTCATTTGGGCCATATTTCTTTGCCACCTCAATTTGGCAGCCTCCCTGTGTTTGTTTCTGTGTATTAAGTAGGGTTGCTTATAGTCCCTTTCTTAGTAGCATGTCCTATGTAGCAAAGGCACCTATAAATTGTATGGGGCAGAGCCTTAGGCAATTGTCAGGGCAGGACAACCTGCTTCACTACTTTGTGACTCTGTGAGTGGTGGAGGGCTCATAGAGGGGACAATGTCACTGCTTGGAACCTGGTGATTTGTCCAGCACTCACCACATTTCCGGTCACTTCGCCCACTTCCTGTATGTAATTGGTGCCCTTCCAGCTGCTGTCCTGAGGTTTGCATAGGTTCTAAGACTGTGTCAGCCCTTTAAGTGGTAAAAATTGGCAGTTTCTCCCACCAACCCAACCCCCACTGTTTTTTCACAGCCAGAGGTAATGAGGGTTTATATTCCCAGTACTGGAACCCTGGGCTGTGTGGTCTTGCCTGGGGCTGGGATCACTCACTCCCAGGGTATCCCTCCAAATTTTTATCTACCACATATGAATGTGGGACCTTATGTTCTGCCATTGCCACCAATGCTGCTTCTCCATGCCACACCACCTCTCCACTCTGACTCGGTGACTCTGCCCCTCCTACCTGTCTAAATGAATGTGGCTTCTTTAAATCCTTGGTTGTTGGCCTTCTATATAGATCAATTTTCTGAAGATTCTGGTTGTTATTTGTTTTTGAGATCTGGTTGTAACTCTTTCTATGGTTGCATGAGAGGCAAACTGTGTCTACCTATGCCTCAATCTTGATTGGAACTATATATGAGTATTATTAATAAACTATTTAACTTTTCACTAATTTAACTGGTTCATAATTTTATTACTAAACTTTCCTCAGAGTATAGAAGGATGCTTATTAGATGTGAACAGGGCAGGAAATTGAAAACAATATAATAAGGGTGAAATATATGTTTGAAAAGCCAAAATTATAAGATATATTTAAATTAAAATTTATTAATATAAAATATGGAGTCCTGTATTTTGCTGTATAGTATCTTTAACATACATATAGCATGGCTTTCTCTGTCTTGACTAAAATATTTGAGAGTAAATATTTAGGGCAAATTCTCTCCCTTGATGCAGAGGAGATGAGGATAAAAAACACAAGAAAATACCAAAGACATCTACAGACCATCATTAAATATTACATTAGAATTGGCTAACTGTTCTAATAAATAGATCCCAAAATATGTAATTGCTGACACATAAGCAGGAACTATTTATTGCTTATGTAACAGTGCTGGGAAAGTGAGACAATTTGGCTGTGTGGTCTTCCTCTATATAATCTTTCAGGAATTCAGGCTGGCTGACCAAGCTCTTCCATCTTCAGCATGTGGCTTACAATATCCCTTGTCCCAATATCCAATTCAACTCAATATCCCTTTTCTATTTCAGCTGGCCAGAGTGGGAAGGAATCTTGAAGGATCCCATTTGAGAGATATTGGTGTAGCTTTGCAATAGTAAGAATCACTCTCTATTCCATGGGCTAGAACTCAAGTACATGACTATCCAACTATAAGGGAAGCCAGAAACTCTAGTTAAGTGATGTGTTAGGAAGAAAGGAACACGGAATTTGGCGAGCAGGCAGCCTTTTGCACCCCAGCATCTTACATGCATGCATACCAACCCACTATTCCTTCCCATCCTAATCTTCTGATGAATTCACTCATTTCCCTGCCAGAACTTTGCACCTTGATTGTGCCCACCATCATTAATAAGCTCAATACTACATTAACCAGGTGAACTACAGAGAAAAAAAAAAAACTTTAAGATCACATTAACTGAGAAAGCTTTATTCAGTACAAATCAATAGTGGATATGACTGCAAGTAAGCAAAAAGTTCACCAATATCAGTCTGGTGTCCAGAATGAGAGATGAACCATTTTCTTTTCAATGATTATCTCAGACATAAGACATTTTATTCAGTGTTTATATTATACCTGCAAAGGATAAGGTGGGTCAGAAAACCAAGCCATAGGGAGAGGAGCTAAAAGAACTGGAGTTATTCAGATAGAAGACCAAAGAAGAATCAATGGAGAGGCCACAACTGCTTTCTCAGACTACAGAATTACCAAAGGAAAAAAAAAAGTCTTTTAAGATATTCTTTCATTTGATCTATTTTTCTAATTTTAGCATGCTTTTGTCACTTATATGGGCATTAGCATTTGCTCATGTTTTTAAAAAGTAATTATAAACATCATTTCCCAAGAACACATACTGTTTCATTGGGAAGATATATCATAGCCACTCACTGTTGAAGATTTAGAATGCTTCCAAGTTTTCAATATTATAAATATCATTGGGATATACAATATTCCCTTACTTATCTTGGGTATTATGTTCTAGACCCCCCTGCAATAGGTGAAATCCACAGAGTAGAAACCTTACACTTATTTTAGTATTTATATATATATATATTAAGGCTTTATAAACCCTTCCCACACACTTATAAACCATTACCAATCCCTTATTAACCTTTCCCACTCCCTTATTAACCTTTTCCACACTTTTATAAACACTACTTATGTTCTTAAACATATTCTACAGTCTTAAACCTACATAACTTTAACGATATATGTATACAGTACTGCAAAATCCCGCAATATAACAAAAAATCTGCGATAATTAAATATATTTTTAAAATCCCGTGATACAGTGAGTCTGCAATAAGTGAACCGCGATATACAGAGGAACTACTGTATATTTATGTGCAGAAGCCTTTTTTCAATTAATTTAATCAAAGTGCTGTCTACACAAATAAAGTTTCTTCATACATATGCTAAATTGTTTTTAATATTTTTCTGCCACTGGAAAATGCCTAAGAATCCATGTTTTATCAAACCATTACCATTTGGTATTACTTTAAAAATATTTTCTAATAGAGAGAAAATTCCTATCTTGTTTTATTTAATCTGCATATCTTTGAGTATTAGTGAGGTTGGACATTTTACCAAGTTTATTAACCACTTATATTTCCACATCTGTGAATTCTTTTCTACATAATTAGGCCAATCTGTCTTAGTGTTTTCCTTATTGATTTGTATGATGTAATTATGACAAAAGTATTTCATTTCTTTGACTTTGTTATTATTCATTATTTTGTCTATGGAAGCTTTAAATTCTAGGGCATTCAAAAATTTTAAACTCTTCTATTTTTTCCAATGTGTTTTAATATAAGAAAACTATTTCTAATTTAAAGGATCAGTAAATATACATTGATATTTTCTTCCATTTTTGGAGTTTGGGGGATTTTGTATATTTAATTTCTTAATTAAGCTATAACAGTATTTTCAAGATCTTAGGTTGTCTAAAGCTTTATTTCAAGCTTAGAAGTGATTTCCCCAAATAGTCATCTTCAAATATTTAAATGGATATTATGTGTGCATAATGTGTGTTGGAGAATTAAATTGGCTTTGCATAGTTCAAAGAGAAAGGATTAGAACCAATGAATTAAACTATAAATTTTGGTTTTTTTAAAGCAAGAACATTCTAAATTACTATGATATTTAAAATATGCCTCTTTTTTCCCAGGCATAAGGCATCATGTAATCAATCATCTGGTCAAGTCTGTTCCAGGTGCTGAGGAAGTTACAAAGAAAAGGACTAGATTACAAGCTTTTGAGAACTAATCATTCCAATACATAAAACAACTGACTTTAATTTAAAACATATTTAGTCAAAAGCAAACCTGTGCCAGCTGCCACTATCCAGTTAGCCTGGTCAGACCAGGCGCATGTGAACAGGGATGGGGAGTTGGCTAAGAGGCCAGAGCCCCTGGAGGGAAATGGCAGAGGGTGATGTCATCCTTGGTCATCGAGGATTCCTCCACAAGCACAGGACAGTGGCCCAGAAGCCAAAGGCAAAAGCCTTGCAAAGGGAGAGGGCATGAGAAAGGGAAGCAGGGGATAACCTGCCCCTCCCTGCAGGATAACTTGGAGTGTGCAGATCCTGGCAGCCTCCCAGTCTCAGCCAGTCTCCAATGAATCATGGCAGCCTGACCCAAAGTCCCTTGTCCTTAAGAAAGGGCCCTCCTCAACCAAACTAGCCTAGGGAACCCAACATGTACCAAATTTCTAAGGAAAGTAGATAGCAAAGTGTGCCCTTTACAGTGTACGAGAAATGCAAATAAAGAATGAGCATTTGAGGAAAATAATCTCTTGGCTGCTGGACTGTGTTTCTTTGGTTGTATGAAACTAGATCATGGTGGTGGAGTGTAATGATTATGGTGCATAAATAACTAGGAACACAATGCAGTGCTAAATTGAACAGTAAAGGTTGGGAGCACAATAGCCATTCAGAGAATGGGCTAATGAGAGTAGACTGGAGTGGGAAGAGGGCCAACCCCACGGACTTGGAGGACTGCTTAGACTTGGCCAGGCAGAGAAAGGCAGGAGGGTGCACAGCAGAAGGGAAAACAGCTTCAGCAACCAAAAGAAGCACCCATTGTTTACAATCTCAAATAGTTATTAAGGGAAAACAAAACACTTGACTTTGCTTTTGCATCTTTATTCTTTCTTTAACCGCAGCCTCAGGACTTCTTTCCTGGACATCTAAGCTTTGACTGAAGTCTGCCTTAAGTGCTCTAGCTTAGGAAGTGTGCATTTATCCCTCCTTCTGTTGCAGCCTTGCTGTAATTGATGTCCACATGTGATTTCACTTCTAAATGTCACTCTAGTTTTTCTTATGCAGGTCAATCTTTGAAGGACCTTAGGTCACAAATCCAGCCAGATTGAGAATTTAGTTGACCCTGATTATTTATACTCATTTGCCATGAACTCCTTCAAAAGGAACATCAGTTTGCCTGTTCCCTAGTCATCTGCATTCTAGTTGGACTAGTGGAAGGGATGTCTTTACTCCCTTGCTTATTTGATATTTATTTCCACTTTTGTAAGTTAGTAGGGAGAATGGGCCTGCAGACTGTGCTAGACAGAAATAGAAGGCACTTCTTACCTTCTTAAAACAGTACACTAGGATCATCTTGTTGGGACATGCAGTTTTAGCATATCATGATCTTGGCAGAAATGCAGATGTCAGCTCTGCCCCTCTACCCGATTTTGTCTCCAGAGTTACATTAACATTACATGCGGAATCTGTTTCTTGGTTTCTTTTTCTTCCTTCCTTCCTTCCTTCCTTCCTTCCTTCCTTCCTTCCTTCCTTCCTTCCTTCCTTCCTTCCTTCCCTCCTTCCTTCCCTCCTTCCGCCCTCCCTCCCTTCCTATGAGAGTAAGAAGAGGTAAGTAATGAATGAGGTTCAGAAAAGAGTACAGGGGATAGGCAATGGCATTGTATATATAGTGGGGTGAACAAAATGCACTATAAAACACTTTTTGAATATGGATCAAGCATAGTGCTAGGTTCTGGGATACCACACTAGAATAAGCTGTGGGACTTGCCCACAAGGAACTCACAAGTCCAGTATGGGAGGTAGCCAGGTAATCAGGCAGTGACACTATCAAGGGATACACACAAGAACTGTTTGCTAAGGGAACTACGCAAAAAGCAGGAAGCCTATTCTTTGGTGAGAAAGCCTTCTGGAGACTGATCTGAGACAAAGGTTGGAAAACACTCAGAGTATAAAACCTGAGAATTTGTTTCTCAGGGTTGTTCACGATAATAAGTAATTCATGAAGTAGAAATTAGAGAATCTGTAAAGTGGTATCATTCAGAAGCATTCAAGAAGGGAGGAAAATTAAAAATGCAATATGAATTAGATCATATGCAAATCAAAAGTGATTCAAAATTAAATTGAGAGAAAGAGATAAGAGCAAGAGAATGTGCCATGCCATGGAACAGACACTGGCAGGAGCTGAAAGCCCAGGCCAGTGTTCTTGCTTCCTTCCCAAGGAGGGTTATGTTGCCCATATCTAAGCATGAGATGGGAATTATTCTGAGTAGAAAGTAGGAGACCATGGTTCGTGATCCAGCTTTGGGGAACTCAGTTTACTCACCTATAAAGTCAAGAAATGGAGCTGAATTCTCTCTCTAGTGCTTAAACTTCTAGAGTTTTCAGATTTGATGTTCATCTGGCAGGTGTCTGTAGCTTTGTCTTTAGGTGTAAGGATGTTAAGATGTTACTTGAGGGACTCTAACAGATGGGACAATGGTGGTTACATCTGCCCTGGAACTCTTCAAAGGAAAAAAACCTCAGGCTATTCTTCCTTAGATAGCTATGGCTTTTACCATGTACAGCGAATGCAAATGAAAGTAACCCTGATACCCTGACTGAAAGGACTCAAACAGAGCCAAGGACCCACACAGATGTATGCAAGAACTACCACATGACACAAATAACTCCGGGTGAAACACTGCCAGTATGAGTGATCCAATCAGAGCTCCTAGAGGTAGTGTGAGCATAAGACACAAAAGAAAAAGTGGGTCACTTGAGCTGCTTTGTACTCTATATAGACTATAAGCTATTTGAAGCACTTTATGACCTGATGAACATTATAGTTTTAGAAGCACTGAGGCACAGAATGATTCTAAGTTGCTGTATATGTTTTTAGGGTCCCTTATTACTGCAGGTATTCTTAAATAAACCCTTATCATCTAGAGCAGTGGTTCTCAACTGGTGGGTTGCGACCCCTTTGGGGGTCGAACGACTCTTTCACATGGGTCGCCTAAGACCATTGGAAAACACATATATAATTGCATATTGTTTTTGTGATTAATTACTATGCTTTAGTTATGGTTGGGGGGGTCACCACAACATGACGAACTGTATTAAAGGGTCACAGCATTAGGAAGGTTGAGAACCACTGATCTAGAGTAATATGGGTGTGCTTTGTCTTTTCTAACTATGAAAACCTCAGGGACAGGCAGGAGACTCTCTGATTGAAGGATGCTCATGGGTAAAGACAGATGAGTAAGAGACTTCATTTTGCTAAAAGAATATGTGCTTCTAGAAGACCTTGCTGCATGAGAAAGTATTAGTAAGTTGAAACTTCAAAAAATATATTTTCTATTTGCTTTGCAATTATGAGAAAGAAATAAACTGGGAAAGTTGGCTTTATGACCTAATTAACGATATGGGAATTGTGACTGACAAGAGCTCTGAAGCATCTGAGATTTCACCCTACTTGCTGCTAACATGTTAGCCTGCCAGTTTCTTGGATGCTGGCAGAAGACACAAGTCTCCTGGCTCAGAGACAAAGCAATTGTAGCATTCAGGGTGTCAGCATTTGCATCCGGTTCTCAAGCCGCAATTCCCACAGGTGTAAAAGGGTTGCGACTCATGCATGCAGTGGATTGCATTACAGGAGAAGAACTTTGAGCATAGGGACCTTGGATCTTTTATAATTGGCAGTAAGTTTGCCTGACATACATGAAACAAATGTACCCCTTGCTCTGGAGTGAGATACCATCTCTGTCATTCAAGGATTTTTATTACATCTATTTGTAAAAATCTTTTAAAATCTTTTTTATTGGCAAAAATTAGGGAAACATCTACTAAGATATTACTAAATATATTGAGTTCTTATATTCTGGGTGAAATGACTTGGTTTACATAATACCTAAATCTGTGCAACAGCAGTATGTATTATGTTGGAATCCTTCCATAATATACAGTTGACCCTTGAACAACCCCCATGCAGTCAAAAATCTACTTTTGAGTCTCCAAAAGATTTTGTAATAGCCTACTGTTGACTGAAAGCCTTACTGGTAACATAAGACAGTAGATTAAGACATATTTTGTATGTTATATATATTATATACTGATTCTTATAATAAAGTAAGCTAGAGAAAAGAAAACCTTATTAAGAAAATAATCAGATTCATCTGTCAATTTTTTCAATTGTCACAAATCCCCCCCCAAAATTTTCCAATATATGTGTTGAAAAAATTCACATATAAATGGACATGCACAGTTCAAACCCATGTTGTTCAAGGGTAAAATGTAAATTATGAATATAATTTCATAGACTATATATTCTACTCATGATTGATGAATTCATTAAAACATTATTCTTTGCAGACTAGAAAATTTTAGACTCTACGCCGTATTTTTTTAACCTAATGGAGTTTTAAGAAGATAACTTCAACTTAGGTTTAAGGTAGTGTGCAAAATGTGTAATATGAATTCATACCACTTAGAGAATAAAATGTGGAAAATTTTACTTTACTAACTGAATTCATGCTTTGTCAAGCATTGAACTGAATAAAAAGCACACACAAAAATTAACAAATATTTGACATCTTCACACCTACAAAGCAAATATTTATTTCAGCTGACTTACATATTTGTGAAATAAATGTTTTGAACACACAAGATAAATATTGGGTCTTTAATGTATTTGTTAAATTCAATATTTCAAAAAATGTTTTACATGACAGACAAAATTTTGTTAAAACTAGTTTTAAAAGTCCTGTTCAATAAGTATTTACTGAGTTTGTATATGAAAAAAATCGGAGTTAAGTCAGAGGATATAAAGATATGAAAAATACCTACCTGTCTTCATGTTATTCATATAGCTTAGAGTGCTTATAATTTCAAAGGTTAAAAATTATATATAATATTCTATTGTATGTGCCTACAACATTGCCTCTATTTAATAAGTATTCACTATTATTTTTGCTAAGACCAGGGCTACAATAAAAACTTATAATGCTAAAATAATTATTTTATATTAATTGAAAAAAGTTACCCATTTAGTTGAGTATTTCTAAATCTTGGGAGACAACAATTTTAAGAATGAATGTACATCATGTAGTAGAAATAGACCACCCACAATCTTAATATATGAAAGCCATTGTCCCAAGAATTGTATATGCTGCCAAAGATACAACTATAATGACAGAACCAAATACCATATCACTGGTCTGTTAAAATATACAATTATTGTGCTTATAAGGATTGAATCATTTAAGGGAAGACTACAAATAATACTCTTCTTGGGAGTTTAATATTTAAACATGAAGAAATGCCACCAGTTCATTGTTTTGTTTTGTTTCATTCAGAAGGGTAGTAAAAGCATGTTACCTAGGGTCCAACTAGCCTGAGCCTTTAATTAATTATATTGTCCCCCTAAAGTAGTTTGGAAAAAAAAATGCAAGGAAACTAACTGGTAGACTGTCTCTCTCTCTGTCTCTCCCTCTCTGTCTCTGTCTCTGGCTCTCTCTCTCTCTCACACACACACACACACACACACACACACACAGGTAAATTTTGGGGTCAGGAGTCATTCGGACAAACCAAAATATCCTCATCGTTTAAGATGTTAATAATTTCATTAATGGGTATTATTTATTTCACATATAATGGAGAGCATAAGGAAAGATGGTATTTGTAGAACATTAGCAAAACCCAAGCATTTTAGGAGAGGTCCTTTGTTGGGTGCAATCAGGACTGGAGTAGGTCAGTTAATTGAGAAAACACAAATGATGTGGGAAATTATAGAAAAAAAAAACTAGACATCTTAAACACATAAAAGATGTCCATATATTATCACTTGCCTACATTTTAATATAAAGCAAGGACTTTTCCTTTGAGTATATTCACTAGTTGCAGTTCAGTTTTTTTTCTTAAACACTGTATCTTCAGAACATTTCATCACTTCACAAAGCTGTGCACCCATTAGTAGTCACTCCCCATTCCCCCCACCCACCAGATCCTTGCAGCCACCAATCTACTTTTTTTTCTCTATGGATTTACCTACTCTTGATGTTTAATATAAATGGAATTACACAATATGTGACTTAAAAGTTTTTTTAATTTGCATTTCCCACTCTCCTCCTTGACATTCATTAGCTTGTTCTCCACATCTATGGGTCTATATCTATTTTGTTTTATTCATTTATTTTGTTTTTCTAGTTTTCACTTAATAAGTGAGATCATATGGTATTTGTCCTTCTCTCTCTCATTTATTTCACTTTGCATAATGACCTCATGGTCCATTCATGTTGTCGCAAATAGCAAGATTTCATTCTTTTTATGGCTGAATAATATTCCATTGTGTGTATGCTGTACCTTCTTTATCTTGAATTCATTCATCTATTTCAAGTATATAAGTAATACATCATTTAGGGTGACTAGCTTGGGTTGTTTTAAGTCAAGCAATCCACTTTCAGCATCTGTTTGAACTTTTGATTTATTTTTCTTCATAATCAGCTACAATTTTTGCTCCAAACCTAATTTGATGGCAATTTTTGTTTTTAGCAACTTGCCTTTATCAAGTCATCCAAAGCTTTCAGCTTTATCTTTACACTCATACTTAGTTGTTTTACATAATATTTAACTTATATGTATTTATAATAATAACCACAATGGCAAAATGAGGTTGAAATAAAACTAACTCAAGAAGCATATAAAGTCTGATTAGTGGGACTGAATGAGGGCAGGTGCTCCAAGAACACTAACCCTACTAGGTGTGAGCACACAAATGGTGAGAGCAGTGTTTG
This sequence comes from Furipterus horrens, assembly GCF_987537825.1. Taxonomy (NCBI): domain Eukaryota; kingdom Metazoa; phylum Chordata; class Mammalia; order Chiroptera; family Furipteridae; genus Furipterus; species Furipterus horrens. The sequence goes on from NW_028327177.1 coordinate 47,081,243, forward strand.
GAAAGCCAGTTCAGTGGACGGTGGTTAAATAAGTATCTACTGTATAACAATTTTTGTTGCTATCAGTATTTACACAAAAAAATATGTTGTCCTCTTCTTCCTCAGCAAGTAGAGGTTATTTTTGAAAGACTAGTTTGCTTTAATTCACAAACCACAAATTCACAAATTATTTTACACTTACTTTCATATAATTTTCCTTAGTATAAACACATTTTTGAAGGTTCTAACAACTTGTTATTGAAAAAACAAATTTCTTCCAAATTCTTGTGGAGGTTTTAAGACAGTATCACTATCCCACATGTAATTAATCCAACTTTTTCTTCCTGTCATTAAATTGTTAATAATTACATGTTATCCCTATTTTTTAATCCTCACCTCAGGACATCCTTATTGATCCTTAGAGGGGAAGGGAGGGAGAGAGAGGGGACGGGCGGGAGCAAGGGGGAGAAACATCTATGTGAGAGAGAAACAATGATCTGTTCCCTCTCGTAGGTGCCCCAACCATGGACCAAACCTGCAACTTAGGCATGTGCCCTAACCAGCAATTAAACCTGAGACCTTTGGTTTACAGGCGACGCTCCATCCAACTGAGCCACACCGACCAGGACTACATGTTATTTTTTATCAGTTACCACCTTAGTACTAGAGCACCTCTTAAAACTATGACCTCAAAACTCACTCTCATTCTTTTCACATGCCTCGGCATTTTCTCCCACAAGTCTTAAATCCCGTTCTTCTTAATGCTCCAGAGCTTTTAGTATCTCTCTAGTTGTCTCACTGATGTTTGTATAGTGTTACAGTGACCTTGGCTTGATATTTCTTTCCAATATCCTTGGAAAACAATACTGTTTATTTTTACAAACCTCAGCCAGGTTTTCCAATACTTTTAATATTTTCATAACTACTACCCAACCCATACAAATGTTGATCCCATAATGCAGTTTCAGGTGGTTCTTTTGAATTTATTCCTTTATACTTTGACCCTTAATCTTTATATTTATCCTTGGATTTAGTGACCTTCACTTACAGATTTCTTCTGAAAGGAGCTTTGTTTAATTTTGAAGATGCTCCAAAAACTGACAAGGACAGTGCCAATTCCCTAAGATCTGGTGCTGCCAACACTCCAGGAATGGTTTTTTCGTTGATTTGTATTTGTACTGGATTTTGTGCTGTGATTATTTTTAAGCTTGTTACAGATTGCTGGCAGGGAAACCAAGCAATCATAGTCTTTGTTTATTGTATCTGTATAACCATATGTTTATCTGTATAACCATATGCAAATTCTACAGATGCCCTGAATTCTAACGAAGTGGTAAAGGTCATGCTGTCTTTAATGACTTGCTTAGCAATAGAAGTTCAGAATCCATTCTGTATACTTGCAGTTTTTAAGGTCGTTAATATTAAAGCCAACTTAAAACCAATGACTTTTGGATATTAACAGTAAAATAAGCTGCATTTTAAGTTCATTTTATATAAATATTCTAACATTTTAGAATGATACTGTACATCTTAATATTCACTTTTAAGATGGAAGATAAACTTATAAATACTAATTATAATACTCATTAAATTTTAAATATTTACTATTCTTGCTAAGATCAGTGGCATAGTAGAAGGGAGTTATTTCTATTAAATGCTTATGTAAGTACATTTGGAGGGATTATGTTGACTCAAAGATAATGCATTCTAGCTTGACTAAACATCCTGGAACAACCTGTATAGCAAGTGTTCTTGCTCAGGCAATTCCTCTCCTTCCTCAGCTTCTGGGGGGAAAGTGTAAATATCTTTGGACGTGAGAAGAGACCACAGTGTTTTGTTTCTTGTTTGTTTGTTTGTTTGTTCATTATGAAAGAAACTCCAGGAACAAGGCATGTTTTTCAGCTATATAGATCAGTGATTTTCACCTGGTATGCCCCAGAACACTGGTGGGCTACAAATATTTTTAAAACATGCAATATTTGGCTATTCAGGGGCACTTACCTCTTTTCCCTTAGATTGTCAAATTAAAAAATGACAACAGCGAACACAATGATAGCCTTCCAATGTGAATGAATCAAAATTATACCTATTATTTTGTCAGATCAGCAAAACGTATTTTTTGGTGTGCCACAGAATGAAAAAGGTTGAAAATCGCTGACACAGAGGATGGTTCATACTGTCTGGTGGAGGTAACGCGTAATATCTATGTATACATTACTGATATAAACGCATAAGCATTTAGATAACAAGAGATGCTAAAAGAATAAAGAAAGATGCAAGTAAAATATCTCCTGTCACCGCTCACCTCCTGCTTTGCCTGCAAGAGCCCAGAGAGGCGATTTAAAAAGGCAAGCGCTGAAGACAAAAGCATACAGATCTCTTAAAATGACTTATTTTCCTTCGTTCCTCAAGAGTCAATACTGTTACTATGGCTTTATTTCAGCTACACATGGGCTTTCAAAGCTCGATTGCATTTTCACGAGGCACTCACTAGCTTTTCCTGCGTGGAAACTAGTTTCGCCACATCCAGAAGGGATTTGAAACCCGATATACCCCGGGACCCCAACGAAAGGAGGTAGCCAGTCCAGTACCTCTAGGATCACGTACAGGTCAGCCTCACCCCCAAGATCGCCCCGCCCCAAGGGAGGAGTCCCTCTTGCTCCGCCCCTTACTATCGCCCCGCCCCTTGCGTAACCCGGATACATACCCACGCTACCCTTTCACCTCCCGGCGGTTGGCTAACGTGGACCTGAAACCGGCTGGCCGTTCTGCAGTAGAGTCCGGTCTGCGCAGCCTGGGGTAGCTGGGCGCGGCAGACTGTAAAGGTGTGCTCCTCGAAGCCTCTCATCATTTCCTGGAAAGGAGCTATGGGGCGCGCGGGCGCCGGGGAGCGGGCGCCGGTGTAGTACGCACGGTGCCTGTCCCGGGAGCGCGGCGGCGGCGGAGGAGTGCGCGGGGAGGCCTTTGAAGGCCGCCGTGCCGTCCGGAGCGTCTGGCCTCCGGCGCCATGGCCCCCATGGGCATCCGCCTGTCCCCACTTGGGGTGGCCGTGTTCTGCCTGCTGGGGCTCGGCGTGCTTTACCACCTCTATTCGGGCTTCCTGGCTGGCCGCTTCAGTCTCTTCGGCCTGGGCAGCGAGCCTGGCGGCGGCGTGGCAGAACCTATGGCCGCGGCTGACGGCGGCACTGTGGACCTGCGCGAGATGCTGGCCGTGTCGGTGCTGGCAGCCGTCCGCGGTGGCGATGAAGTGAGGCGTGTCCGCGAGAGCAACGTCCTCGAGGAGAAGTCCAAGGGGAAGACACGCGAGGGAGCCGAGGACAAGATGACCAGCGGGGACGTACTGTCCAACCGCAAGATGTTCTACCTGCTCAAGACTGCCTTCCCTAACGTGCAGGTGGGTGCTACGAGGGCCGGGCACGGTGGGAGCGGTGGGGTGGGAGCGGTGGGCCGAGCGCTCCGGCCAGGGATCATGGCAGCCTTGGAACGTGTGCCATCACGTAGACTCCTCCCAACAGCCCCAGGTCTCGGGGTTCTGGCTCCCGTTTTACACATGTGGATGGAGATTGAGACGTCGAACTTTAGATGCTCAAGGTCATACAGACAGTTAGTGGAGGAGCTGGGCGAGATTGCAGGCAGCATTGACTCAGTGTCCAGGCTCTCTAGCCCCTTCTCGGGTGTGTGTAAGTAAGGCTGTTGCACCTGGGATCAGAAGCTTTGGATTTGGGGAGGGGTTTCACATCAAAATGCTAAGGTTAAGCTCTTCTGTAAAATGAAGAAGGTTGCACTGGAAGCCCCAAGGTCCTCTGGCCTTTCTTGATTTAATTATTGGAACGTTCGTGACTGTTACAATACACGTTTTCTGGCCGACATAGCTTTGTGGGGTGGATACTTATGAATTAACTTTAGTCGTAGTTATCAAGACCCCCTTCATGGCACATATTTTGGGGCCCTTCAAGGAAATGTTTGGAAGTGTATTTCTCATCAACTTCTTTTCAACTGTCTATTCCTTCTTTACCCCATAAAATAAAATTTGAAAAACATTTGCCTTTGGGTCGATTTCTGGTAAGGAATTGATATTTTCTTAGGGCAATTCAGCCATTTTGACTACTGGTAAGAAAAAATGTTTCCTGTGGAATTTAATTAGATAAACAGTGAAATCTAACCCTGGGTTTCATTGGAAGGTGTTTGACCTTGTACTGTTTTTCTTGAAAGAGTTAGGAGAGTATTGTCATTGTAGAATTACATATCATGTAGGGTTCTCTTTCTTCCTCTATTTGTTTACTTACTTTTTTTTTTTTTTGCAGTGGCAGGGAAGATTGAATTTTATATTATTAGCTGCTGAATACCAGATGTAATTGATAAAAGAGTTCCCAAACAAAGCACACATTTTCACTTCTTTTGCCCTACCCTGCTTCATCATAGGCTATGCTTAGACATGTGTTTGCATCTCTCCTCCAAAACAGCATTCTTCCCTAGTTTGTGGAATAAACAAGAGTTTTAGAGAAGTTGATGTATAATAGTTATAACAGTAGGAATAGTAACAGCTTATTGAGTGTATTCTAGGTGCCCAGATACTGGCCACGCAAGACTATTTGATACTCACAGCAACTTGAGAAGTAAATTTTATTAAGGCCCATTTTACAGAGGGGAAATCCAAGGCTCATGAGACTTTATTACACAGTTTATATCAACTAACTCTTCATTTTAGCTAGTTACAGGAGGCTACTTAAAATAGAACTTATAGTATGGTTTCCTAGGGAAAAAGTAAAATTGTAAAAGTTTAAAATCAATAATAGTGAACCATAACGAGAAAAGTTGAATATTTTTTTTAAGGTAAAGATAAAAATACTCTTAAATAGTGAAAACATAAATCTGTTTGTGCATGTGTGTTCATATGCAAACACTACCCCACTCTTCCTCTGCCAAAGCTTTTGTGTTGAGTAATTTCCACAGAATTCTGAGTTTGCTTTCTCACTTACTAGCAAGCACTAAGGAAATAGCTGCAAAGGGTAGTGAGCTGTGTTTTATTAAACATCAAAGCTAAGCTTTCGAAATTGTAGATGTTGAAGTCTCTGCCTTTATGTAACTTTTTGTTTTCTTGGGATCATTCGAATGTTTGCATGCACATCTTTAGTGTTCATGTTGCATAGTGATTGATGAACTAGAGGAGGTTATGTTCATTTATACAATGGCAATATAGGATAGTGTCATGTTGAACTATTCCCTTTTGTCACTAGGTTGTTAGACTAGAGACCAAATGTTGTAGCCATCCAAATAGAGACTCAGTCATAGATTCTTTTTTTCTCTACTTCCTTTCCTTGACACCCAGCAGTACAGTCTTAAACGTCTGGTTGTTTTTGAAGCTTCACCTGAAGTTTATGGTAAGGAACTTAAATTGAATCCTGCTCAGTTTACTTTCTTATGGAAAATTAGCATCAAGAAGCCACAGATACTCATTTCTTTTATACTGGTGCCCTGTGCAAATGGAGAGAAGTATCTTCTTTTCTCCCACAACTTCCTAGAATAAGGTGCGTGAGCTTTCCTATTTAATGTTCACTTCTCAGAAAAATGATATACCAGGTGTGCCTCCAGAGCACTAAACTGGGGACAGTTTGTCCCCTACGGAGCATTTGGCAAGGTCTGGTGATTTTTGGTTGTCACAACTGGGGGTAGAATGTTGTTGGCATCTAGTAGGTAAAAGGTAAACAAACCATAATGCGTAGAAAGACCCCCAAAACAGAAATTATCTGGCTTAATTTTTCAACTTGTGCCCTGATTGAGAAGCTTTGCTCTGGAGAAGTGAATGTTGTCTTAAGAAAACTCAAGTTTGGCCTAGGATCCCTGTATCTCCTTGTTGTTTTCAGCCTTTCTCATGTTAAGAGGCTTGGAAGAGTCCTCAGTGCAGCAATTCTCTCCATAAACGCATTAGCAGTACTTGATTTCACTGCATGAAAATAATAGTAACTGCAGCATTGGTATGACCTGCATCTCATATCCTTGCGGATAATGATGAATATGAAGGCTGAAGATAGTTTGTTGGAGTAGATTTGCAGGCAAGTACATAACGAACTTAGATTTATAGTTTTGACTTAAATTAGGGAATTCTTTATTTGAGGGGCTCCTGTCTTCGACTTGTTCAGAGTTTTGACACTGATTTGCAGATGAAGCCTAGTAGTCCAAACTGGTAGGAGCAGCTTGTGTCTGTGCCTTCCTTGACCTTTAGGGTGAGAGTTAAATTTTTTCAACAGGAGTACTCACTGGAGGAGTTTAACTTCTAATATAGTGCAAAGGACACTTGCCTTGACATCTTGTCCAGTCTGCAGCCTAGGTGATTCTGACCAGTCATTTAACTTCTTTGGGTTACAGTTTCTTCTCCTTTAAAATGGAGATAACCAGTAATGTGATAATCAGTGCAGAAATAAGCATTGCAGACAGAGGGGAAGAAAGAAAAATTATGTGGGGCAGGCCTAATAGAGGTGGTATTGTAGTATGAATTTACTACAATACGTAGTAGTAAAGTTATTGGAGTAGTAGCCTGATGAGTCTGAATCAGAAGCACATGAAGAAATTAGTAAGGTAGGCCAGAGCTAAATTATATGCCAGTCTTAAAGAAGTTTGGACCTGATCTTTAGTTTAATCCTAGCATACTGAAAAATTACCTGACTTTTATTGAAGCCTACAAGTATCCCATACTTTGTTTCAGCTTTGGACTTCTGAAGGTGGGTGAGACTGGTTAGGAGACTTTTAAAATAGGCTGTGTGTGACGTAGCACCAGAACTTGGGTAATGGGAAAGTTATACTCAGCTTCTTTTAATAGCTAACATTTATTTAGTCCTCAGTAAGTGACAAGCACTTAATTAAGTTTCTTATTGCCACTGTTAATTTACTCTTGACAAAAAAAGGAGATGAGTACTATTGCCTTCATTTTGCAGATAAATTGAGGCTTGGAGAGGCTAAATAATTTGCCAATGGATATACAGCTAGAAAATAATCTTAGGTTCACAGAGATATACTTAATGATCTGAGAATCATCTCAGGTCTAATTCTGTATATAAGGTACTGTGAGAGGTATAACTAAAGTATACCCTTAAACTACAGTTTTTTGAATGATTGGAAGTGCTCAGGGTAGATGCTTGGGTAATAGCTTAAAGTGGGTAGACCAGTTAGGAGGCTTTTTCAAATGAGAGATGATACATTTTGAATTGGAGTTATGATTGTAGATAAGTTAGATGTGGAAGGATATGAGAAAATGTCTAGGGATGTGTCAAAAATGACTCCTCTATTTCTGGCTTTTACAACTGGTGTTTTGCTGATTGTGAAAGGGAGTAAGGATGACAAGTACCAGGGAGGGGGCAGATTAAGAGTGCTGGGTTAAGTTAAAGGTGCCTTTGGTATGTTCAAGGGGACATATTAAGGAGATAGTTGAATATATGTGGGTCTGAAGCTCTTGAGATTTCTGAATTAGAAATACAAATTTGTAGGTCATTAATGTTGTGATATTATTGAAACCAGTTATGGACAGGATTACTTAGTGAAAGAATATTGTGTGAAAGCAGAAGATGAGGACCTATGACTAAGGATAACAAAGACTGAAAGGAGTCACTTAAGAATAACAGCAGCCAACTTTTATTAAATATTTACTCTGCATTAAGCACCGTACTGTTTTACCTTTTCTATTTCTTTGAGTCATCCAAAGCACCTCGTAGAGAGACATGTTTGTCACCCACTTTTATCAATGGGTAACTGTAGCTCAGGAAGACTAGGTGACTAGCCTGGGTAAGTCACATACCAAATAAATCGAGGAGCTGGAATTCTGATGATAGAACACATGTTCTTAATAATGGTTCTGTATGTAGGTCATTGGTGAACTTTGTGAGAGCTTGCTTGGGGGCCTGATAGGAAGGAAGCAAAGTTGAAAAAGATGCCAGGTAAGGAAATGGAGGCAGTGAGTAACAAGAAGTCTTTCAAAAATTGGGCTAAAAGAAGGTTCTGTGCAGATATATATATCGTCGGCAGCCGTCCGTCTAGAGACGATGGTGTAGCTTCTTAAGAGTCTATCTGCACTGCCGAGAATGGCTGTGCAGTCCGACTCGGGAGTGACACGGTATCTGTCTCCTCCCGTGTTGAATCGACATCTTGCGATGATGCTGGAGTGTCCTCTCCAGTGAAGCTGAAGCTACAGAGCCTGGGCAGGGTGATATGGAGGGTCTGCTGTTGCCCATGCAGCAGACCCCCCCTCTCTTCGCAGCTGAAGGGTCCAAGGGAAAGACGGAGTCAATACAGCTTGGCTTCAGGTGCGCCGCAGGAGTTGCCGGTGTTGACTACAACATCAAACCGCCTTAGGGACTCCGGCTCCGGGTTTTCTGTCAGGGTTTACTCCCTTAACCTTTCTCCTGAAGAGGTATGCCGCAAGGCAGCGGAGGTTTTTTGGAGTCAGAGTTTTCCTTCTCTGATGTGCCCTGACTGGAAGATCGAACCAGCGACACTTAGCTCGCAGGCCGACGCTCAATCCACTGAGCCAAATCAGCCACATACACACATATGTATATTTGGTATGTTTGTTTTTAAGATGTAAGACATTAGAGCCTATTTAATTATAATACTATATTTGAGAGGTAGTAGTTGATAGTAAAAGGCTTCTGAAAATGTGAAAGAATAAGGCAGGTAGAGCAGTGTTATCCATTTAGAAAATAGTTATTGAATGCCTATTGTGTGATAGGACAGTGTGAGGTATTATATCCAAAAGTCATCAAGATCTAATGATTTATGGAGAAATGCAGTAAATAGTACCTTCTTAAGGTATTAACCAAAAGCTTCTTTAACCCCAAAGTAACTGAAGTGTCATATAAATAGCATTAATTGTGTTTTGGAATCTTGATTTCATACTCTTTAATTCCCTGTTGAGGGCTGGGACAGATAGGCAGTGGTGATGAGAGAAGGAGAATAGATTGAGTGGAAATGGTTATGAAGAAGAAATAAAACTACATAAGTGAAGAATAATGTTATCAATCAAGAACTATTTATTTAGCACCTATTGTTAAGGCACTGTTATAGGCAGAGGAGATGGGGTTACTGCAGTAATGAAGGAGAAACTATCTTTGAACTCACAGATTTTATGTTCTAGTTGGTACAGGTAGTTAGCAAACATGTAAACAAATGAGTTGACTTCATACTCATATGGGCTTGGAAGAAATAAAAATAACATATGGGAAGAGTGATTGAGGGATCCTGCTTTGGCCATGGATAGTCAGGGAAACCCACTCTGAGGCACTGTCATTTGAGCTGGAGTTGAACGATATGAAGCAAATCATCATGCAGAAATTTGGTCAAAAAGTATTATATAACCAAAAGAGTACAAGTACGAAGGCCCTGAGGTCAAGGGACCAGAAGACAAGTCTGAAGTGCAGTAAATAAGGGTATAAATAGAGAAAGGTTACTGGGGCCAGATCATCCGGGTCTTGCCTCGTAGATGATAGTAAGCAACCTGGATTTTATTTCTGTGTGACATGAAATCATTGGGAGTTTAAGTAAGGAGTAATATAATCTCATTTAGGAAGATAGCAGGTTGCTGGGGTGAGAAGGGAAGCTCCATAAAAGCAGTTATTTAGTAGTTGTTGAATGAATGAATGAGTGAATGATTGAGTCAGAGAATGCACCATAGGAGGCAAGAGCAGTCAAGGGCTATTATAGGAATTCCAATAAGGGATAGATGGCGGCTTAAACCAGAATTTTCTTAGTATACTGTACATAGTTTATTCTATGGTTTTTGCACAGTGATACTCTTCCATTCATATTCATCTGAGGTATCCTAACGTTGTCATTAAAAGTGTGGGCTCTAAAACCAAAATACTTTAATGTCTGCAAGATGGCAAGAGAGGAGTTCTCTACTGTCCTGCCCTCACAGAACATAGATTTGGGCTGTTATTCATGGGTAAGAGTACCTTTCTAGGAGACTGAGAGTCCAGTGGAGAAGTTACAACACACCACTGAAGGGGAAAAAATATTGTATTATGCTTTTTATATATTTGTTAGATGATGTTTTTGAAAATCTTGGGTACATTTATTTCCAGCTAATTTATTTCTGTTGTGAGTGTAAGTGGTTTTCTTTTTTTATGTTAAATATTTTAAATATTTGTTGCTGATCTATAAAAATGCAGTTAGTTGATAATTATTGACCTTATATCTAGCAACTTGGCTATATTTTGTTCTATAATTTATCCACAGGTTCTTTTGCATTTTTTCAATGATCAGATATCAATTGCATATTTTGCTTCTTCCTTTCTAATCCTTGTACCTCTCCCTATGCCCTTAGCCTTCTTTAGTTTTCCACAATGGCTAGGACTCTGTACATTGTTAAGAGTGGTTATGATGGAGGACAACTGATTCTGTGTCATTACTGCAGAGCCCTTCATCATCTGGTTTCCATTACTCTCTGACCTCAGAGCTCATCTCTGGCTACTTTCTTGGCTCACTTGCTCTAGCCATGCTTGCCTCCTTGCCCTGAGGTAAGCACATGCTCACCTCAGGGCCATTTTTTTATTTCATGGGCTGGAGTGTGCGTCCTTTGGGTGCCTGCTAGGCTTAGTCCTTAAGACCCTTACTCTAATACCACCTTTTCAGTGTTGCCTTTCTTAGCTACCCTGTCTTTTAAAAACAAACAACACCTTTATTGCAGAATATTTTACATATCATATTATTTGCCCATTTCAAATGTCCAGTTCAGTCGTTTTTTGTGAATTTGCTGAGTTGTGCTACCATTGTCATTAATCAGCTTTAGACAATTTTCATCACCCTAATAGTATCCCTGTGCCTATTTACTGCTCATCCCTGTTCTACCCCTGCACCAGGCAACCACTAATCTATTGTCTCCATAAATCTTGACTATTTCTAGACATTTCACATGAATAGAATCATCCAGTATGTAGTCTCTCGTGTATGTTTTCACTTAGTATAATGTTTTGGGGTTCATCCATGCTATAGTATGAATCACTACTTCATTTCTTTTTATGGCTGAATAATATTCCATTGTTTACCCATTCATCAGTTGATGGACATTTGGTAGTTTCCAATTTGGGGCCATTATGAATAATTCTAGTGACCCTATCTTAAAGTAAAATTCTTCTGCTCTCCTACAACACAATCCCTGTTCTGCCCTACTTTATTTTCTCCAGCTTACCACATGGTTTGCTTATTTATCTTGTGTATTGTTTATTTTCAATAGAATCTAAGCTTCGCAAACACAGATTTATGGCTTATATTGATCACCATTGTATATAATGACGTAGCACTGTGTCTAGTATATAGTAAGCAATCAGTAGACATTTGCTAAGTCAATAAAGGAAAAAGTGAATGGATGAATTGGATGTTTACTATGCACTGTACTAAAAATATTTTATGAAAGACATGGAAGCTAAATAACATGTTATTAAACAATGAATGGGGTAACAATGAGATCAAGGAGGAAATGAAAAGGTAACTTGAAACAAATGAAAATGAGAATACAATGATCCAAAATCTGGGAAAGCAATCCTAAGAGGGAAATTCGTAGCATCACAGGCCTATCTCAAAAAAACAAGAAAAGGGTCAACTAACAATATAACTTTACACTTAAAGGTACTTGAAAAAGAACAAAAAACAAAATCCCAAATGAGTAGAATGAAGGAAATAATAAAGATCAATGTAGAAGTAAACAGAGTTAAAAAAAAAAAAAAAAACAAAGATACAAGGTCAATGAATCCAAGAAATGGTTCTTTGAAAGGATAAACAAGATTAACAAACATTTAACTAGACTAATCAAGACAAAAAGAGAGAGGACCCAAATAAATAAATCAGAAATGAAAGACGAGAAATAACACCAAAGAACTACAAAGAATTGTAAGAAAATACTATGAACAACTATATGCCAACAAAGTGACAACCTGAACAAAATGGAAAAATTCCTAGAAACATACAAGCTTCCAAAACTAAATCTAAGAATCAGAGAATCTGAATAGACAGATTACACTTAGTGAAATTGAAGTGGTAATCAAAAAACTTCCAACAAACAAAAGCCTTGGATGGCTGGTTCACAGGTGAATTTTACCATACATTCTGTGAAGAACTAATACCTCTCCTTCACAAACTTCTTTATAATTTAATTTTCACTTTATTTATTTATTTTGAGAGAGGGGAAGGGAGAAAGAGAGGGAAAGAAACATCAATGTATGGTTGCCTCTCACGTGCCTCCAAACAGGGACCTGGCCCGCAACCCAAGCATGTGTCCTGACTGGGAATTGAACTGGTGACCCTTTGGTTCTCAGGTGGGGCTCAATCCTCTGAGCTACACCAGCCAGGGCTCCTTCTCAAACTTATTTCATAAAATTCAAGAGGAGGGAAGGCTTCCAAGCTCACTTTATGAGGCCAGCATTATCCTAACTCCAAAACCAGATAAAGACACTACAAAGAAAATTATAGGCCAATATTTCTGATGAACATAGATGTTAAAATCCTCAACAATAAATATTATATATTATAATAAATATTCAGTTTGCTAATATTTTATTATAATAGCAAACTGAATACAGCAGTGCATCAAAAAGATGATACACCACGATCAAGTGGGACTTATTCTGGGAATGCAAGGTTGGTACAACATTGACAAATCAATAAATATGATTCACTACATAAGCAAAATGAAGGACAAAAACCACACGATCATTTCAATAGATACAGAAAAGGCATTTGATAAAATCCAGCACCCATGTATGATAAAAACTATGAGCAAAGTAGGACAGAGGGAACATACCTGAACATAACAAAGGCCATATATGATGTACCCACTGCCAGCATCATACTCAAAGTGCAAAAACTAGAAGTGTTTGCTGTTAAGATTGGGAACAAGACAGGGATATCCACTTTCATCTGTTATTCTTTACAGTACTGGAAATCCTAGCCATAGCAGTCAGACAAGCAGAAGAAATAAAGGCATCCATATCGAAAAGAAAGAAGTAAAACTGTCTTATTTGCAGATGACATGATACCGATTATAGAGAAGCCCAAAGATTCCACCAAGAAACTAGACCTGATAAATGAATTTAGCAAAATAGCAGGATACAAAATTAATACCCAGAAATCAGTTGCATTTTTATGCGCTAATAACAAACTAACAGGGAAATTAAGAAAACAATCCCATTGACAATTGCTTCAAAAAGAACAAAATACCTAGGAATAAACCTAACCAAGGCTGTAAAAGACCTGTACTCAGAAAATTATAAGAGACTGAAGAAAGAAATTGAGGAGGATGCAAATAAGTGGAAGTACATACCATGTTCATGGATAGGAAGAATTAACATCACTGAAATTTCTGTACTACCCAAAGCAATCTATAGAGTCAACACACTTCATGTCAAGATCCCAATGGGATATTTCACAGAACTAGAATAAATATTTCAAAAATTTATATGGAATCACAAAAGGCCCTGCATAGCAACAGCAATCCTGAGAAAGAAGAACAAAGTTGGAGGAATCAATGCTACCTAATATCAAACTATACTGTAAGGCCGTAGTAATCAAAACAGCATGATACTGGCATAAAACCAGGCACATAGATCAATGGAACAGAACAGAGAGCCCAGAAATAAACCTATACCTTTACAGTGAATTAATATTTGACAGAGGAAGTAAGCACATACAATGGGCTACACATAGTTTATTCAATAAATAGTGTTAGGAAAATTGGACAGACACATGCAGAAAAATGAAATTAAACCCTTCTTAAACCACACACAAGAATAAATTCAAAATGGATCAAAAGCTAAATGTTACACCTGAAACCATAAAAATCCTAGAAGAAAACATAGGCACCAAAATATTGCTTGTAGCAATATTTTATCATATATCTCCTCAGGCAAAAGAAACAAAAGAAAAAATAAACAAATAGGACTATAGTATTCCCTCACCATGGGTATTACATTCTAGACCCCTCTGTAATAGGTGAAAATCCACGAAGTAGGAACCTTACATTTATTTTAGTATTTATATATATTTTAAGGCTTTATAAACCCTTCCCACACACTTATAAACTGTTCCCAGTCCCTTATTAACCTTTCCCACTCTCTTATTAACCTTTTCCATACTTCTATAAACACTACTTATGTTCTTAAACATATTCTACACTCTTAAACCTACTTAACTTTAACAACGTACATATACAGTACCACAAAACCCTGTGATATAGCAAAAAATCTGTGATAAATAATTAAATATATTTTTTAAAAAACCCATGATACAGTGAGGCCGCCATAAGTGAACCGCGATATAGAGAAGGACTACTGTACATCACACTAAAAAGTTCTTGCACAGCAAAGGAAAAATTTCAACAAAATAAAAAGACAACCCACAGAATGAGAGAACATAATCAGCAATACATCTGATAAAGTATTAATATCCAAAATTTATAAAGAACTTACAAAATTCAACACCTAAAAAACAAAACAACCCAATTAAAGAATAGACAAAGGAAGTGAATAGACACTACTACAAAGGGGAGGACAAACAGATGTACAATAGACATATGAAAAGATGCTCAACATCACTAATTACCAGAGAAATGCAAATTAAAACCACAGTGAGATGCCATCTCACATCTGTCAGAATGGCTGTCATCAATAAATCAGTAAACGAGTGCTGGTGAGGATGTGGAGAAATGGGAACACTTTTGCACTGTTGGTGGGAATGCAGATTGGGGCAGCCACTCTGGAAAGCAGTATGGAGATACCTCAGAAAATTTAAAATGGGTCTGCCATTTGACCCAGTGATCCCACTTCTGGAATATGTATCTGAAGGAGCTGAAAACACTAATTTGAAGGAACATAAGCACCCCTATGTTCATCACAGCGTTATTTACAATTACCAAAATATGGAAGCAGCTTCAGTGTCCATCAGTAGATGAGTGGATAAAACAACTATGGGACATTTACACAATGAAGTGTTACTTGGCTGTAAAAAAGAAAAATAAATTTTTACCCTTTGCAACAACATGGAGGGACCTGGAGAACGTTATGCTAAGTGAGATATGCTAGTCAGAGAAAGTCAAATACTACATGGTTTCACTTGTATGTGGAATCTAATGAGCAAACTGAACAAACAAGCAAAATAGAGACAGACTCATAGATAGAGCTGGATGACAGCTAAGAGCGGGGGCGGAGGGAGATGGGAGTGAAGAGATTGAGCAAAAATGAGAAAGGACTCAGACATGGACACAGTGTGGTGATTGTTGGGGGGAGGAGTATATAAGGGAACTAAATGTAATGGAAAAAAATTAAAATATTTTATGGTTTAAGTGACTTGTTTCAGGAATATTGCTATTTTTAACCTCTGATGATATGTTGGGATGTTTCAGGGTACTTTCCAGAGATTACTGATAGTTGTGGGTTCACCCTGTATAACTTTTTGCTCATGTACTGCCATTGTTATAATCACTCTACCATTGTACTATGGAGTCTAGGCATGGCATCACATTTAGTATATACACATTCAACTACTCTGGAAAGGGAGTTTGTCAGAAAGCACAGTAACCCACTTGTTTCTTTGAGGTTTGTATTATATTGCTTTATATTTGGGTTCTTCGTCTTGCTTAGACAAGCTAAGCTTGAATATTTGACTGGAAAGTACTTGAATACAAAATGTTGCTGGAATTTCTTTTACTATATTGTTTTATTTTATAATGAAATGCCTTGAAATAAACAAAAATATTGATTTACCTACTTGTAATTTATGTGATTTTTCTCTGAAATGTTTTTCTCTTTTGTCCTTTCTGTGGTAGTGATTTTTTTTTCTTTAAAAATGTTTTTTAACTATCATGTATTTTTCATGCAGATAAATACAGAGGAACATGTGGATGCAACCGATCAGGAAGTGATTTTATGGGATCATAAAATTCCTGAGGACATCCAGAAGGAAATAGCCACCCCTAAAGAGGTACCAGCAGAAAGTGTTACTGTCTGGATTGACCCACTTGATGCCACACAGGAGTATACAGGTAATTTTAAAATTAAAATTGACCTTAAATTTTAGATTGCCATTATATATCTATCAGGCAACCAGAATGAGGGCAGGTGGTATATATGTGATGGTAGATATTTTTACCAATCTCAGACAACTTTTCCATTAGATTTTAAGACAGAGAGCTGGATTAATGCAGTGTCATATGAACCATTTGCACTATATCTGTTATTCTCAACGTCCCTCTCCTTCCAACCAATGTATTTATACCATATTTTTAATGGTAATAGTTACTCATTATGTCACTGATTTTTCAGTGAAAGGGAAGTTCTGGCAGTTAAAACAAAATGGTTCCTATTTGACACCTATTTATTGAGGTTTTTATTTCTATATTGAAGTATGTGTTGTTATTTATATAGTCAGAATATAATATTTACCTGTAATAGTGGGAATTTTGATTTTATTGCAAATACATCTATCATTGGAATTCAAATAGGAAACCCTAGTCACCCAGAGAGCAAGTAATTAGCCAAACAGAGAATTACCACCCCTACCCTTTATTCTCATTCTTTTTACCTAGTCTTAGCTCAGATTTCAATTCTGTGGATCCTCTTCCATGCCTTCTTACCCAGAGATATCTAATTTTTGCCTTTTCTCTTTTCTCTTGGTATATATGTTAAAGTTGGTTGTGTATGTATTTGTCTTCCTCCTAGATGGTAAGTTCTCTGAATGTAGGGGCTTCTGCTTTGTCAGCTTGGTATTCCAGTGCTTAAGCACTGAACCTGACCCTTCATAATTGACACTCAATAGATAACTAATTGGAGAACAGGAAGAAGACACTAGGTTGTATATCTAATAGTAACTGAAATTATAAAACAATGTTCTGCAGGAGTAGATAATAGAAATATAGAATATTGAGGGGTTTCTTTCTAAAAAGCTTTTCCTAAACTGAGATTGGTGTGATCATATAATAGTAATAATATTTATTTAGTGAGCTAAGCTCTTCTGCAGAGACTCTTCTAAGTACTTAACTTGATTTTTAATTTAATAGTAAAATTAAAAATTATTTAATATTTAAAAGTGGTTACTTGATTAGTGTCTATATTTTACAAATGAAGAAACTGAATGTAAATAATTTTCCCAAAAAAATGCAGCTAATAAAATGATAAGCTGGGATAATAACCCAGGTACTTTGCTTACATAACCAAAACTCAACTACTTCCTTTAACTGGTTCTCATTGCTAGACTCTGTTTGCTTGAGGGGATTGTTGACTACGAAAGACATTTTATAAAATGTACATACATTTTTAATGAAATAATCTATAACATTGTATCATGAAATTACATATGTTTCTTGACAATTGTGTTTATTTCTCATAGAGGATCTTCGAAAGTATGTCACTACTATGGTTTGTGTGGCTGTAAATGGTAAACCTGTCCTAGGAGTAATACATAAGCCATTTTCTGAATATACAGGTAAGAAATATGTTAGAGCAAGAATTACCACTATTAAATCATTTGTAATACTGTCCTGTCAGAATTCCAACTATAGGTCAGTAATTATTAGTCATTCCCTTACCCTGCCTCAGCTCTTCACTGGATACAGTGAGGATATTATTGTTGGTACCAGAATACAGACAGCAGGGCTTTCTAAACTTTCTTTAGAGGATAGCAACCATTTCATGAAGATGAGAAGTTTTTAAGTGTATGAGGAATACAGCTGGTAATGGGCTCCTTTGCAGCTCTCTGTTTCTGTCATGCTGTGACTGGGGATAAGGTCCAGGGCTCTTAAACATTGGATTCTGTGTGGATTCTGAACTGGCCTTAGCAAAATCTGTTGTCCTATCAGGAAATGAGCTTGATCTTGTGGTGGTAAAGGGCAATGACAACCTCAGCATCAAAAATGGATGGTGTCATTGTGAAAGTACCAAAAATCAAGCTAATCCGTTTGTAGCCCCGGATGCTCTTCAGTACTCCTTTGGACCCTTGCTTCCTTGTGTTCTTATTGCAGTCATGTTTGTTAGCTTCCTGCAGATGGCAGATCAGATCCTTGATGATTGTGTGGGAGTGAGAGTGTGGAAGAGCATGCCAAAGAGCTTCCCATTCAGTTTAGGGTTGACCTTGCCCAAAGCCTTACCCTAATGCATTTTGCATCACTGCAGCCATTAGGCTGTAGTTTGCCTGTCTAGAGGCTAGCCATGGTCTTCTGGATAGCAGTGATGTCATGGACTATGGTCACAAGTCCACATGATAGCATGAGTTTTCATAACGAAGTTGAGGGAAACAATTACTGGTGTTAGCAATATTGTTAATAATATGAAAGGAATTGTTATACTTTTAGTTGGTGACTCCCTTCAAAAAAACATGGGGCAAGGATCATGCCCTTTTGGCTCCACTATTCTCCAAGATTATGAGGTTCTTGATGGTGACAGTATCTTCTTTGCCAGTGTTGAAAGTAACCCTAATAATCAGGTGTAGTGGGTTAAATAATGTCCCCATCAAATTCACATGTACCTTTGTACATAAAAACTACCATAAAAAACAAAAGAAAACAAAACCAAAACTGTGCATCTTTAAACAATTTGTATTTCACAGTTTTGGAGGCTAGAAGTCTAAAATCAAGGTGGTGGCAAAGCTGTGCTCTCTGAAAGTTGTAGGGGAGAATCCTTCCATGTTTTTTCTTTTAGCTCCTGATAGTTTGCCAGCAATCAATCCATGGTGGTCCTTGGCTTGTAAACACATCAATTTCTGGCTCCATTGTCTCATGGCATGATCCCTGTGTCTTTGTGACTCTGTTTCTTCTTTCCTTGTAAAGACACCAGTCGTGTTAGGTTAAGAGCCTTGCCTACTCCAGCATGATCTCATCTTAACTAATATTAACTAATTACATTTGTAAGGACCCTATGTCCAAACAAGGTCAGTTTCTGAAGTGATGGGGGTTAGGACTTCAACACATCTTTTGGGGGAGCAAAATTCAGCCCATAATAATGTGGACTTCAGTGTGCAACCTTATTTGGAAATAAGATCTTTGCAAATGTAATTAAGGTAAATATCAAGATGAGATCATCCTGGATTAAGGTTGGCCCTTACACCAATGAGAGTGCCCTTGTAAGAAAGAGAAGATGCAGACACACAGGGAATAAGTGATGTGAAGATGAAGACAGATTGGAGTGATGCGTATAAGCCAAGGAACACCAAGAGTGCCAGCAGCCACCAGAAACTAGAAGAGAGGCTGTAAATGGATTCTCCCTTAGACCATTCAAGGAACAAATCCTGCCAAGATCTTGATTTGTGACCCCTCTCCTCAAATCAAGACTGTGAGAAAATAAATTTCTCTTACTGTAAGCAACAACATTGTATTAATGTTACAGCAGCTCTAGTAAACCACTACACCAGGCATCCCTACAATTCTGTTGTTTACTCCAGCATCTCTTTTGTGTCTCATGGTGTGGCTGACACTGTATAAAAAGACTGAAGTGGAGTTTTGATTACTCTAAATTTATTTACTTTGCAGAATAACCTTGTATCCCCAGTTCTGTCTGAGATAGGCTAAACATGTGACTTTTGCCTCTGCATTCCAAAACCAAATCTTCTTTGTGGTTACTGACATTTTATCTCATCTTTATAATTCAAATAGTTTTTTTTTTAAGTATACTTTATTGATTATGTTGTTACAGTAGTCCCATTGTTTTCCCCTTTGCTTCCCTCTGCCCAGTACCACCCTTCCCTCCGGCAATCCCACCCCCCTTAGTTCATGTCCATGAGTCGTGCATATAAGTTCTTTGGCTTCACCTTTTCCTATATTATTCTTAACTTCCTCCTGTCTATTTTGTACCTACCAATTATGCTTCTTCATCCCTGCACCATTTCCCCATTTCTCCCCCTTCCCCCTCTCAGCTGATAACCCTCCAAATGATCCCCATACCTATGATTCTATTCCTATTCTGGTTTACTTAGTTTGTATTTGTTTTTATTTTTTAGATTCAGTTGTTGATAGTTGTGAGTTTGTGCCATCTTAAGGTTCACAATTTTGATCTTCTTTTTCTTACTCTCTTTGACATTTCATATAATAATGGCTTGGTGATAATGAACTCTTAGCTTTACCTTGTCTGGAAATCACTTCATCTGCCCTTCCATTCTAAATGATAGCTTTGATGGATAGAGCAATCTTGGTTGTGGGTCCTTGCTTTTCATCACCTTGAATACTTCTTGCCAGTCCCTTCTTGCCTGCAAAGTTCCTTTTGAGAAATCAGCTAATAGTGTTATAGGCACCCTTTGTAGGCAACTCTGCTTTCCTCTTGCTGCTTTGAAGATTCTCTATCTTTCACCTTTGGCATTTTAATTATGATGTGACTTGTTGTGGTTCTCCTTGGGTCTAGCTTGTTTGAGACTCTCTGTGCTTCCTGGACTTGTATGTCTATTTCCTTCACCAAATTTGGGATGTGTTCCTTTATTATTTTTTCACATAAGCTTTCAATTTCTTGCTCTTCCTCTTCTTCTGGCACTCCTATGATTCGGAGGTTGGTATGTTTAAAGTTGTCCCAGAAGTTCCTAAGCCTCTCATTTTTTTCAATTCTTGTTTCCTCATTCTGTACTGGTTGACTTTTTTTCTTTCTTATGTCCCAAATCATCAATGAACCCTGATTTCCTTCCTTCCATCCTTGGTTTGGTGTGGATTTTTCTTCGTTTCATTTAGCATAGCCTTCACTTCTTCCCTTATGCGTTTACCTTACTTAAGCATATCTGTCAAGCCTGTGAGCCTCTTTATCACCAGTGTTTTGAACTCTACATCTGTTAGGTTTGCTATCTCCTTGTCACTTAGTTCTCCCTCTGGAACCTTGATCCATTCTCTCTTGTGGGCCATACCTCTCTGTCTCCTCATCATGACAGGCTTCTGTATTGGTTTTCCTCTGTGTCTTAGGTAGAGCTGTCACACCTGTTACATTGTAAAGGGTGGAGCCTTAGGTATTGGTCAGTACCAGTGACTAGTTCCACCACGTTGTGGTGCTGTATGTGGGGGAGGGGTCTATAGGGAACAATGCTGCTTGCTCAGGCACTTCCCTTTTCCAGGCACTTCTCCCACTTCCATGTGGGACTGGCGCCCCTAGCTGTTGCCCTGGCCGTTGTTCCCAGAGTGGGTGGGTCTGCAGATGTTCTAGTACCATAGGGGCCCTTTAAACAAGCAGACTCTACTGAGACCAGCAGTTTCTTCCTCCGCCCCAACCCCCACTGGTTCGCACAGACAAACGCAATGAGGCTTTATTTTCCCTGGTGCTGGGACCATGAGCTGAGCAGTCTGGTCTGGTGCTGGGAGTGCTTGCCAGGTGTCCCTCCCTCCTTTTTAAAATGTATGATTGTGCTTTCCGCCAGCCTGCTGCTGTCGCAGCTGTTGCCTCCACCACACCGTGTCCTATCCGCCCTGGCTCCACCCCTCCTACCTGTCTGGATGAGTATTTCTTTTTTATATCTCTGTTTGTTGGACTTCCATGCAGCTCGGTTTCCTGGAACTTCTGATTGCCTCCAGTTTTGAGGTAGTTGTATTCCTTCTTAGTTGTGGAGGGAGATGCAGCATGTCTGTCTAAGCTTCCATCTTGGCCAGAAGTCCTCAAATAATTTTTAATGTTGATGGTTTGATGAGCTACAAAAGTTTTATGTTATTATGTTGTTTTTGTGATAATGTGCCTCAAGATTAATTATATAATTGCTTATGGTTCATGGATTGCTTTCACATATTTTCTTTAATACTTACTGAATTAGGATACAGATTAGGCTGCTAACTTATTCTGCTGTATTAATACGTACCAAAATACAGGAGGTGAACAAAAAAGTTTATTTCTGTCTTCTCTAACAGCCTGTATATAAGCAGACCAGGAATGCAATGACAGCTCCCTCATACCAGGCATACCAACCATTCTCTCTTTTTGTTTCGCTGTGCTAAAATTTGCTGCCCTCCTCTGCATGACCTAAGGATCACTCACTGCTTCATATTCCAGCAGTGGAGAGGGTAAAAAGGGAGACTTGGAAGACATTTCCCATTGAGAGTTTGAGCTGTAAATTTTATACATCAACTCACATCCCATTGCTCAAAGCATAGCTCACACCCCATTGGTCAAAACACAGCCTCAAGAAAGGCTAAGAAATGGCCCTCCAAGCTAAAATTAAGGGATTCTGTCACTCAGAGAAAATAGTAAAGCTGGGTATCTGGAATATAATTTAGCAGTACTACTACACCCAATATAGCTCATTAGTGAGGGACACAATTACTATTACTATTCCCACTTAGAGATAAGAAAATGAGACTCAGAAAATGGATGTATTTCTTAAGCTCATCCTTCTAAATTAGAAGAGGAATCAACCCAGGAATCTTAGGCAAATCAATGTAGCACATCACTTTTATAATAGTAATTCCATGACTCTTAACATTTGTGTAGTATTGTGTTGGCCAAAAAGTTCATTTTGTTTTTTCCATGAAATGAAAGACACATTTTTCATTTTCACCAGTAACTTCATTGATTTGGATATTTTGCGTATGTTGACTCTTTCCCATGTGGTATAATGTTGATTGTTCTCAGTTGTCTTGATTTGATCACTATCAACTTCGACTGGTCTACCCAACCGTGAAGCATCGTCCAGCAAAAGATCTCCCAGCACAAAATTTCACAAACCACTTTTGACACATTCGATCAGTCACAGCATCTTCTCCATACACTTCCAGTAGCGTTTTTAGCTTTCTTAAAATAATAAAGCATATGCTGAAAATGTGTATCTTCTATCTTCAATATAAAAATGGCTACACAAAAATTCATCAATTTTGATGTGTTTTTTTTTTTTTTAAATGCACACTGATATGACAGCTGACTCAATATAACCTAACAAAATTGTATTGAATGAAATTAAAGACAACTAAGCACTACTGGAGCCATCTTCTGGGAAAAAACCAAGCGAACTTTTTGGCCAACCCAGTATTTAGCAATTTGCTATATGCTTAATGTTATCTTATTTGAATCTTTTTTTTGTTAATTCTTTTCTTTCATGGTTTTATTTATTTATTTTGCTTTTACATCATTTATTCATTTTTTAATTACAGTTAGTTATTTACATATAATATTATTACTTTCAGGTGTACACTTCAGTGATGAGGCATTATATTACTTTTACTAAGTGATTATCCTGATAAATCTTGCACACATCTGACACCATATATAGTTATACAAAATTATTCACTGTATTTCCTATGGTGTATTTTATGCCCACATGACTATTCTGTAGCCACCAATTTGTACTTCTTAATCCATTTACCTTTTTCACCCATCCCCGAACTTCCCTCCTGACTAGCAACTATCAAAATGTTCTCTGTATTTATGAGTCTGTTTCTATTCTACCTATTTGCTTATTTTGTTTTTTAGATTCAATTGTTGATAAATATGTATGTATTTCCATTTTATTGTTCATATTTTTAACTTTTTTTTTTTTGTCTTTTTAAAGAAAACCCTTTAACATTTCATGTAATACTGGTTTGGTGAATATTAATTCATTTAGCTTTTCTTATCTGGGAAACTCTTTATATACCCTTTAATTCTAGATGATAGCTTTACTAGGTAAAGTAAAATTGGTTGTAAATCCTTGCTTTTATGACTTTCAATATTTCTTCCCAATCCCTTCTGGCCTGCAAAGTTTCTATTGAGAAATCAGCTGACGGTCTTATGGGAGCTCCCTTGTAAGTAACTGCTTTTCTCTTGCTGCTTTTAAAATTCTTTGTCTTTAACCTTTTGCATTTTAATTATGATATGTCTTGGTGCGGGCCTCTTTGGATTCAACTCTGTTTCTTAGACTTGTATGTTTATTTCTTTCACCAGGGTAGGGAAGTTTTCTGCCATTATTTTTTCAAATAGGTTTTTAATTTTTTGCTCTCTTGTCTTCTACTGGTATCCCCATGATGTTACTACTGGTATGCTTGAAGTTGTCCCAGAGGTTCCTCAATTTTTTGGATTCTTTTTGCTGTTCTGATTAGGTGTTTTTTTGCTTCCTTATACTCCAAATAAGCTTATCTACTCTACTGCTAATTCCCTGTAAATTATTCTTCGTTTCAGTTAGTGTATCCTTCATTTCTGATTGGTTCTTTTTTATGGTTTCAATGTCCTTTTTTATGTTGATGAAGTTCTCTCTAAGTTCTTCTACTCTTCCCCTAAGTTCATTGAGTATTCTTACAAGTAGTTTTTTGAACTCTTATCTATGGTAGATTGTTTGTCTTCATTTTTAGTTCTTTTTCTGGAGTTTTGTTCTGTTCTCTCATTTGGAACATGTTTGTCTCCTTATTTTGGCAGCCTTCCTATATTTGTTTCTATGTATTAGGTAGAGCAACTGTGTCACCTGGGCTTGGTAGAGTGGCCTAATGTAGTGGGTGTCCTATAGGGTCCATTGGCACAGCCTCCTGATCACCCAAACTGGGCACTCTAGGTGCACTCCCTACTCCCCCTGTATGGGCTGTGTATACCTTCCTGTTGTAGTTGAGCCATTGATTGCTTTTGACACACCATTGAGAAGCATGTACCCCAAGTCAGTCAGCTGCAATGACTGGCTGCAACCACCATGGAGAATCAGCTGTGCAGGGGCCAACCCCACAGAGGACTTACTTCAGCAGGTCTCTGGTGCCTGCTCAGTCTGCCCCTTGAGTGTGTTGCTTGTGGAGGTGGTTGGGTGATAGTACTTCAGTGTGTCCTGATGCTCTCCAAGGTGTGCACTGGCTCTGGAGCCTCCCAGGAGGTGTAGGCCGTGGTCAGTTACTGCCTTTTTTCTGCCAACGGCCATCCTGCATGGGCTACAAACTAATCTTCAGATGGAAGCTTAGAGGTGCCCATCAGAGGGCAAGCTGTGAACCAAGGCCAACGGGTGCTATTGCTGGGCCTAGGGTCACTTAGCGAGAGGTATGGGACATGGTGAAGCCAGATGCTGCTTGTTTGAGAGATTTTAGGTAAGACAGGTGGTTTGTATGGAAAACCCACTGGAAAAAGCTTGGGTGGGTCTGCAAATTGGGTGGGGCTGGGTCTACAGGAATCTTCAAGGTGGGGCGAATAGTGATAGCCAGGTTGATGGAGACTCAGATATGGAACTTGCCTATCAACTCTGTGTAGGACAGGCTCAGAAGAGGAACAGTGGCCTCTGCCAGTACTTCTGTCTGGGAGAAAACTACCCCTTCCAGCCCTCTCTTCTTTATCAAACAATTAAGTTCCTCCCCATATGTCCCTGGTGCCTCTTGAGCTGCTGCCCCAGCACTGGGACTCCTGAAGCCTCCATCTCACTCAGCCACAATCCTTGCTGGTGTGACAGCCAGAAATTACAGAGACCACTCTTCTTGGCACTAGAATCCTGGGCTGATAAGCTTGGTGTGGGACTGAGACCCCTTGCTCCTCAGGGGGAACCTCCACAGCTGAGATATGCCTCTTGATTTTTATCTGCCATATGTGGGTGTAGGATCAGCCTGTTCTCTGTCTCTGCCTCTTCTATCAGTCTCGATGCGACTTCTTTATATCATTAGTTGTAGGACTTTCTATTCATCTTGATCAGCTAAATTGCAGGTGGTTCTGTAGTTTAGTTGCAATTTTGTTGTCTCATTTGAACTTTTTGATAGTTCTGTGTGACAAGGAAAAAATGTTATTGTCTTTTATAGATGATAAAAGGGGTTACCAGCTCTTACCATGAAAACCATATTTAAAAATGTTACTATAAGGGCTAACTATTCACATTTGTTTAGTATTTTCACAGTTTATGAAGTTTATTGACATAAATTCACTTCAGCCTTAAAATAATTCTGGAAAGAATATAAAACAGGAATTACAGTGACTTTTTTAATAAAAAAAAGAGCAAGTATATAAAAGTTAAGTACAGGGCTTAAGTCTTTGAAGCCCTCTCATTATGTTGAGTGTCTCTCATTGCCTCTTCTGTATCAGGATTGCATGTAGCTGCACATAAAATAAATCTGATTACAGTGGTTAAACAAGTCAGAACTTTATTTTTCTCACCTAATAAGATGGCCGAAGAGTAGGCATTGTTTAGTGGCTTTATGATACTGTTGAGCTGGCTTTTCTGTTTTTGCTTTTTTCTTAGAAGATGGCTTTTTGTTTGCATAGTCAAAGATGGGTGCTTCCAGTTACCATAGGTCTACTCTAGGCAGAACGGAAGAGGAAAGAAGAAAGACAAAAGATCTACGCCAGCTATTCTTTGTATTAACTTGAACCTTTTGCTTCATCTTGTTGGCAAGATGTCACACGTCACCCTTAGCTATGAACAGAGACTGCTACTTCAAAGAGAATTAGAACATAAGAAAGGGAATGCAGAGGAAATTGATATCAGATAGGCAAATAGATTCACATTCTTTGGGTCCTATTTTCCACATCTGTTCACTTCGGGGGGTAAAACAGGGATAATAAAATGCCCATTTTTTAAAATCTGTATTTTATAATAATGTGTATTTCTCCCCTAGGCTTATCTCCCTTTAAAAAAATGCCAGAAGTCTCTAACTTATAGGAATAAGTTATATTCAAAAAATGTTTTTGTAAGTTACCAATAAAATGCTCTGTTCTTCTGTGATGCAGCTTTTTTGCCCATTATACTGGAACATAAAGTACTTGCTACTCAGCAAATATTCATAAGACTCAATAAGTCCTTAATTAGGTGTAGGTTGACCTTCTATTCCTGGATCAAAGGTTTGTTTAGCATGCCCTTTTCTTGGATTATATTAATATTTCCAGATCCACACTGTTTATTGATGTTGGCAGAGTAACAACTATCAAATACTGTATGTTTACCAGAATTTAGCAACACTTCACTATAAAAAATGGGATGTAGATATTATTGAGAGCAATTAGAGCAAAGCTGATTAAAGTTCTTATTAGATTTAATTAGAATTAATTCATTGAGTTTGAAACTCTTAGAGACAAGAGATACTTGAGTGATATTTTGATGAAGTAATATATAAGTGTATGTGTAGTATATCCATTCATTGATCATTTCTTGCTATTAAATGTTATAATATCTGAAGTCTGTGTAGCGAAGTACCAACTACTTTGTATTTTCTGCTGGACTGGTTTTTAAGCCTATTTTAGAGAGAATAAACACATTCTATTAGTTTTTATTTTACCTTATCACTATTATATCATCATCAATCACTAATATTTATTTAATTACCTACTGTATGATTTAAGGTAATCGAAGTGATTTTATATAAATGTTAGGACTGAATGTATCTATGTAACATGAAATATACTTTTAAAAATATTAAATTTGTAATTCTTATCTAAAATTATTCTGGTACTATCTATGTACTGAGATAATGCTGTCTTTATTCTCTTACACAATACTGACCTCTAGAGATACAGCAATGTAAATTCACTTCTTAGTAAAATCATATTTTTTGGATCATTTCTAAAATGAATTTAGACGATTTTTGTTTTTTCCACTCTTATATATCTTTTAAAACTTTTGTTATAAATAACTTCAAGCATAAAATTGTTATAAATTTGTATATAGAGTAGTCTGCCCTTATTTCAGTTTCATTTTCTGTAGTTTAGTTACCTGAGATCAACCACGCCAAAAATATTAAATGGAAAATTCCAGGAATAAACAATTTATAAGTTTTAGATTGTTCTCCTTTCTGAGTAGTGTGATGAAATCTCATGTTGTCCTGCTTTATTTATCCCACCCAGGATGTGAGTCATCTTCTGTCCATACTGTATATGCTCCCCCACCATTTGTCATTTAGTAGCCTTATCGGTTATCAGACAGAGACCATTTCCATATCACTTTTACTGTTTATTGTTATAATTCATCTATTTTATTGTTAGTTATTGTAAATCTCACTGTTCCTAATTTATAAATCAAACTTTAACTTAGTTATGTGTGTAGAGAGAAAAAAAAAAACAGAAGAAGGGTTCTGTACTACCTGAGGTTTCAAGCTTCCAGTGAGGGTCTTGGGATGTGTCCTGAGCAATAGGGTGGGACTGCTGTCCATCTAGATTTAGCAGTTGGTACCACTTTTATGTATTTGCTTTGTATTTTAATCTTTACCCGAGGATATGTCTTTTTTTGTTTGTTTTTTGTTTGTTTCTTTAGAGAGAGAGGAGGGGGGAGAGAGCATGATAAAGAAACATCAGTGTGAAAGAGAAACACCAATTGGTTGTCTTCTGTATTCACCCCTGACCAGGGATTGAACCCGCAACCTGGGTATGTGCCCTGACCAGGAATCAAACCTGCAGCCTTTTGGTGTACAGGATAACACTCCAACCAACTAAGCCATCCGGCCAGAGCTTATATATTTACTTTTCTTTTTTGCCTTTTTTTTTTTTTTACTTTGGTACTTTAAAGAAAATTACAGGGATCATGACATTTTACCCTGATATACTTCAATATGCATCTCTAAAAAAGGATGTTTCTATGCAAAAACAGAGCTATTTATATAATAATACAATTAAAAATTATTCCCAAATTTATTCAGTATTCACATTTCTCCCAGTTGTTCAAAAGAGAATTTTACAACTGATTGCTTCAAACCAAGATCCAGTCAAGTGACAAGCATTTCTTTTGGTTGTTAAGTTTCTGTGTTACATTCTCTTAATCTGGAACAACCTCCAGCTCCCTTTCCCCAATCACATTGGCACACAAAGAAGACCAGGTCAATTTTTACAGAATGTCCTACCTTTTGGATTCTTCTCTTTCCTCGGGGTGTCATTTAACTATTTTTATATCTTCTTTTTCTTAAAAAGTACAGATTAGTTCTGGGTCCATAATTGAATTAAGGTTAAGCATTTTTCTCAAGAATACATTGTAAATATTCTTCATGTAATTTCACCTACATAATATTACATGACATAATATCTTATCATCATTGATAATGCTAAAAATAATTAAGGTGGTCATGACGAGATCTCTGTTATAAAATTATTTAATTCTCTTGCCATCAGCAGGTAATCTGGGGAGATTTTGGGCATCATTTAAAATCAATATTTCTATTAAATTTTTTACATAATAGTTTTATGACCCATTAAAGATGTAAAATTGGACTTTCTAATTTTTTTTTTCCTACACATACTATTTAGAATTCTTCTATAAGGGAAATTTCTTCATCAGCAGAACTAATCTTATTTATTTTAAAATGTTCTTACAAGATAAACATTTAACTTTTCCTATACTAGTTTTTAATTAAGGAATTAGGGTAGAAACTACTTCTAATGAGAACAATTCTTATTTTAGGGTCAGGGAAAAATCAAGCTTTCTCCTTTTTTTATATATCTTTATGATCTCATGGATTTTTTACGTATTCAATGCAATTCAAACTAGAGTTTTATTTCTTAAGTTAAATTTTTGTTGTTGCTCACTTTTACTAACACCTTAATATACGAGATCTGTCAGGAAAATGTCCAGACATTGTTAATATAATGAGAACATTTGCTTGACTCTGATGTAACTTGGCAGACAAGGAGAGATGACTGGAATGCCCATGCATGAACAATGATGACTTCACTGTACTAGTCAGTGGGGGCAGTAGACACCGTTTTGTGAGCATGTGTACTGTGTGGCCATCGCAATCAAAATGACTGAGCAAGTAGAGCAACAGATCTGCATCAGATTTTGCATTAAGCTTGAATATTCCTCCATGGAAGCTATTCAGGTGATTCAGAAGGTTTTTGAGGACAAGCAATGAGTGCAGAGATGCCATACAACGAAAGCGGCCACAGCTGTGGACAACTGCTGATTGACAGCTTCATCACAACAATATGCCTGCTCATGCATCATGTCTCTTGCAGAGTTTTCTGGCAAAACATCAAATCACCCAGGTGATTCAACTCCCCTACAGCCCAGATTTGGTGCCCTGGAACTTCTGACTTTTCCCCAAATTAAAATCACCTATAAAAGGGAAGAGATTTCAGACCATTGATGAGATTCAGGAAAATACAGTTGGGGCAGCTAATGGTGATTCCAACAAAGGATTTTGCAGCATTTTGAGCAGTGGAAGAGATGCTGGGAGAATTGTTTAAGGTCCCAACATGTCTACTTTGAAGGGGATTGAGTCATCATTGTCCTATGTACAATGTTTCTTGTATCTTGTATCTTCTTCAATAAACGTGTGTCTTTTTCATAGTACATGGATGGATACTTTCTGGACAGACCTCATAAACCATAATTTTTTTTTTCAGATTTAATGTGTTTTATTGATTAAAATATTACATTTGTGCCACTTTCCCTTCCCTCTGCTCCCCTCCACCCGGTGGCCCCCTCCTTCCAGTTGTCCCCCCCTTTTAGATTATGTCCATTAGTTGTGCATACAGTTCCTCCCAACCTCTCTCCGTCTATTCCATTCCCTCCTACCATGATCCCCAATTCCTATATCATCTCCCTCCCTCTCCCCACTCCCCCTCCCTGTTGACCTCCCCCCAATATGCTTCCCTTACCCACAGTTCCTTTTCCACTCTCGTTGCCTGTTTCGTTTGCCTTTGTTTCATCTCCCTAGCTTCTGTTTTTTAAACCAGTCCCTTTAACTTCTCATATAACAGTGGTTTGGATCTAATGAACTCTTTCAGTTTTATTTTGTCCTGGAAACACTTTCTCTGTCCTTCTATTCTGAATGACAATTTCGCTGGATAGAGTATTCATGGTTGTAGGTTTTGGATTTTCATTACTTTGAATATTTCTTGCCAGTCCCTTCTTGCTTGTAGGGTTTCCCTTGAGAAGTCAGCTGATAGTCTAATTGGGACCCCTTTGTACATAATTCTTTTCTTCTCTCTTGCTGCTTTTAAGATTCTCTCTTTATCTTTAATTTTTGACATTTTGATTATAATGTGTCTTGGAGTGGTTCTCCCTGGGTCCAGTCTCTTGGGAACTCTCCTTGCTTCCTGGACCTGCAAGTCTATTTCCTTCCCCAAGTCTGGGAAGTTCTCCTTTATTATATTTTCACTCAATTTTTCAAGTTCTAGTTCATCTTCCTCATTCTCTGGCAAACCAATGATTCTTATGTTGGGCCTTTTATAGCTGTCCCAGAGGTTTCTGATCCTCTCATTGTTGCTTGCCATTTCCTCTCGCTGCATTGGTTGACTGCTTGTTCCTTCTCCATATTCCAGTTTGTTGAAATGAACTCTGGATTCCTCACCATCTGTCTCGTACGTGGTTTTGTCCCTTTCGTTATGAAAGTTTTTCGCTTCTTTCATATCTTTTTCCTGCTCTTTTGTGAATTCTGTAAGCCACCTGATAACAATGGCCCAGAACTGAGCCTCTGACAGGTTTCTTATCTGTTCATCTGTCAGGTTCTCTATCTGCTGCCTGGTGAGCTGCACCACCGGGATCTCTATATTTGTCTGCCACATTTTGACAGATGCGTTTTGTTTTCCTGGGCTGGCTGTCGGGGGCGGTGCCTGTGTAAGCGTCACAAATCAGCGACCTGCCGGCGCCTACCTGTCCGCGACCTATTTCGCAGCCCTGTGGTGCTTTCTGTGGGGGCGGGGGTCCAAGATGGATTCACACAGTTATTCAGCTAGGAGACCGGGATCCGTCCTCCCGCCCCCCTGGGCCTCACTGTTCAAGGCGATGCTGCGGCTGCTCCCCAGCGCCGGAGTCACGCACGCCAGGGGCTTGATTGGAGTCGCGCAGGCCAGGGGCTTGATTGCCTCCGGGCTTTTTCGCCGCCCTGCCCCCCCGCTCCGCAAACAGCTTTGCCTTCTTTAACTCTTACCTGCCCAAATGGCACCGCTGGTTTATAACTTCATATGTTGGGCTTCCGTGTAGCTTTATTTTCTGGAATTTCTAGTTATCCTTTGTTTTGAAGTAGTTGTATTCCTCTCTGGTTGTAGAGGGAGACCTAGCGTGTCCGTCTAAGCCTCCATCTTGGCCGGAAGTCAATTTTTTTTTTCTTTAAGTAATATCTGTTGGTTTTCTTCTATGAGCAAAAAATTAAGTCAGCTTATTTTAGCCTCCTTCTTAACCACTATTCCATTTTAATCAGTCACTTTTTTTTATGTTTATCTTTTTCTGTTATTTACCTCTTCAGAATTAAATGGTATCTTGGCTCTCACCATTCAACTATGACATAACATTTATGCACCTTTATTCTCTCACCTTTTTCTTATCTTTGGTGTCCTCTTAAATTCACAGTTAAATTTATTCAGTGCACCCATCCTATGCCCTTTTTTTTTTTTTTGGTTAATGTAAAAAGTGTTGAACTGCTGTGATATTTGTGGGCACATGTTGATTCTTATTGGCAAAAAGGATGATAAGGGCCTTGGTCTTTTTGCCTGGAGTGCCAAAGAACTTTATCTTTAAAGTCTAATAATAAAGCTATGATATATCTCAGATTCAGAGTTTGCATCTGGAAAGATGTCTACATATGTCTCTCAGTGTGAACACTTAGGTCTTTTATTTCACAGACATTTTCTTGAATCATAATTTTAATGACTAGTTCTATTTCTCCCCTGGCCCCCTTTTTCAGGGACTCCTAATGCATGTTTGCTGATTTTTCTTTCACTGACTTCTATCTATCACTTTCTGGTTCTTTTTATCTGTTTACTTGTTTCACTTACTTTTTGCTTGTCTCATTGCTTGCTGTGCTTTTGGACAAGTCTGTTGTCTTTTGTATAGTCTATAATTTAATGCTAAGTCTTCAGTGATTGTGTCTTTCCTTTATTTTCCCTCTTTTGTTATAAGTTCCCATTTCATGTCTTTGTATTGTTTGTTTGTTTTTTTCTTGAGTTTTTGTTTGTATTATACCATTCTTTTTTATTTTTGTTGCTTATTTTTAATCATGTTGGAATGTTGTATTGTAGTTATTCTTTGCTTTCTAGAAATTTTTAAGTAGCCTGAAATGTTTTAATCTTTAAAGATTTAAAAAAGAAAGAGAATATTGTTTATTTTTTTCTGTTACCTTTTAGCTCCCTTACACCTTCCTTCCCCCATAATCTTTATTTTCTGTGTTTTCTTCTTATATTTTTCAATGGACATTGTGGTTTTACATTTTTTCATATTTGAACCAGCTTCTATGGAATCAGTTGGAGGCTGGTGATTCTCACTTCACAAGCTATCTTTTTGTTAGCATGAAGAAGGCATTATCTGTATTATCATGTGTCTTTTTATGTTTTCACATTTCTTCATTCTTGTTTGATCTGATCTTATTTCAACCCCTTCCTTCTCTTTAATTCTATTTGCTGTCTTCCAAACTGTCTCTGTTTTGGAGAGATATCCTAAAATATGTTGTACATCATCCAGTGTGTTATTACGACTTCACTTTTGGTTCCACGTCTTCTCCAAGCCTCTTCTTCTCATTTTTCTAGTGCCAAGTTTCAGACCTACTTTCAAGCAGTTCTCATTTTAGATGGGATCTTTTCCTCACCACTGAGATTCTCTGACCTCTTCACACTTCTGTGACACTCCTACTGTATTCCCCACACTAGGGTCATCTGCAGCACTTACTCAGCTGACCCCCTTTCCCATAAATTTGGATTAAGAGCTGTCTTCTCTCTTCTACTTGTAGATATTGATTAAGGGTGTTTGTATTTCTCTCCTTGTTGCTATGTGGGGTTTATAGAAAGAAGTGTGAAGAATCCTTAAGGAACTCAGAAACACAGACTCTTATTAATTATTTTTTAATTTTTCTTTTTCTGCAGCCAGGAATATGTAGTAATGCAGCTGCTTTCATTTTTAGCCATGGTGGACTATATTTTATCCCATAGTGAGTGACTGTTAGAACAGTCTAATTGAGGTAATTCTGAGTGAGTTTGTTTTCTTGTATAGTTTGGGAGACAGTGAAGAAAACTTCCAAACCAAGATAAACATTTCAAGCTATCTCTGGGGTCTCCCCACCTTCTTAAAAACTTCTGTTCTACTTTGAAATCTAGAACTTTTTTTTTAATACTGTTTGACAAAGCAGATATGTAAACCTAACTTACCTCTTCAACGATCTTAAAATTTAAATTCTTCAGGGTAATTAGTTGTGCTGTGTCATAGGTTGTCACCGGTTGGGTTCTCCAGGAATCTGACTTTGAGATAGAGGTTAGCATGCAGAATGTTTTCTAGGGATGCTTTTGGGATTAAGTGTGTGGAAGGGAGGTAAGGAAGCTGGATTAGATACAGGGAGAAGTTGAGTTGCAGTGCAATTCCAGTGAAGACTCAGCCACCACCCCACAGGGAGCTCTGGAGCCTAGGTGTTTAATAGTTATTATCTCTGGCTAGGCAGGGTTTATGGCCTTTTGTTAGCTTTGTCTTAATATAACAACCATATTGCTCTTCACTCAGAAAACAAATAAAGCTTCTGTTTTGGAATAAAAATACAAGTAACTCTGTGGAAGAAAATAAATTTTTTTTCCGTCACTCTTGGTACTTTTAAGTTGTAGTTTTTAAGATTCCAGTACTACTAATGGATTTTTTATTTTCAGCTTGGGCAATGGTAGATGGTGGGTCAAATGTGAAAGCCCGCGCTTCCTACAATGAGAAGACCCCAAAGATCGTCGTGTCTCGCTCCCATTCAGGAATGGTCAAACAGGTTGCTCTTCAGACTTTTGGAAACCAGACTACAATTATCCCAGCTGGTGGTGCTGGTATGTTTCTACTCCCCTGTGATGCCTGTAAAGTATTCCCAGCATGGTCAGGGCTTATGCCAGGAGAAAAATTTGGTTGCCACACGTTTGGAAAAAACTTAGAGTAGGCAGTATACTTACAAGACAGACCTGGTCTCCTGCTTGGCTATGTCTAGGGTGGGATTTCAGCCTCACATGCCTTCCTGTTAGAAACAATCTCCCAATAGGAACAAACTATTTCACAGTAGTGGTTTCTGTTCTTATAATACTACAACAGCATCTTCCTGCCAGTGATGTACTGTCAGTGGTTTTTTTATATATGACCTGATTTCAAAATAACTCTCCTATTATTTTAACTCTAGGAATATCAAAGAGAGAAAGAAAGCTCCAAGTACATTATGATGCTTCATATGGTAGAAGGATGCTAAGAATCATCATAAGTGTTGTTACAATGGCTAATCTCTGGATCACTTTTTGACACCTGTGAACTCCTCAGCTTGTATATCTGGGATGAGCCAGGGTGTCGAGTGCCCACCCAGCTAGTTTAATGTATATTCTGTACTGTTGTATTGCCCATATTGTAGATCAGGGTCAGCTGGCTTTTTCTGAAGGGCCAGGTATTATATATTTTAGGCCTTGTGAGCCACATATGGTCTTTGTTTTGTTTTGTTTTTTCAGCTACTTTTTCAAGATATAAAAATCAATCATAGCTTAAGGCCTATATAAAAATAGGCCCTTGGCCTGGAGTTGGGTCATGTGCTGGTTGCCCACCCTTGTTTTGAATGCTGTTTAATATCATAGAAGTAATTTAATTCAAATAAATAGCAAATAATTGTCAGGAACATTTGTGTTTGAAAGCCTTTTCAGCACAGTAATAAAGGGAAAATAATGCTTATTAACTTTTGAGCCTAACAGTTTCAGTTTACTGATCACATATATCTGCCTTTCTTAATATGACTTTATCACTTTCTAATAGCTTGTCAGGTTGGTTAAGAACAGTAAATGACCAGAATACTCAGTAGGAAAGAGGTAAACCAGGTTCTAGATCCATATTCTTCTGCGGTTTTATTATTTAATTTTTAAACTCTTACCTCATTACAAACAGGATGTAAGATGATAGTGTTATTTTTGTATTCTCTTCTTTCAAATCTAACCTTACTACACAGTCAAGTGAAACCTGTAGGTGTTTAGTTTCAGTATAATATTCAATATGAAATTATATATAGTGAATAGTATTTCATAGAAAACAACCACAAAGTAGATGTAAATTTTTTAAATTATAAACATATATTTGGTTATGCTTGAGAATAATTTAATAAGTTACTTTACACTGTATATTTTTTTTCATTTGGGTTTAATATCTCTGATGTTACTTTAAAAGAACAATTTAAAATAAGTTTAGACTTAGTAGTTGCAAAGATTGTACAAAGACTTCCTGTATACCCTGTGCTGTTATTTTTAACAATGTACTCAAAAATTAAGCTAATTTCTTTAAATCTTTCCCACTGTGACCTAATTTCTGTGTTTATCTTTTAGGTTATAAAGTTTTAGCACTCTTGGATGTGCCTGAAAAGAGTCAAGAAAAAGCTGATTTATATATTCATGTGACATATATCAAAAAGTGGGACATATGTGCTGGCAATGCTATCTTAAAAGCCCTTGGGGGGCATATGACTACCCTGAGAGGTGAAGAAATCAGTTACACCGGTTCTGACGGCATTGAAGGAGGGCTCCTGGCTAGCATCAGAATGAACCACCAAGCTCTAGTCAGAAAGCTTCCAGATATAGAGAAGACAGGACATTAATAAGCAAAGTTAATTATAGATTACAGCTCTTCCAGAGCTGACATAGCCTGAGATGGTGGAGGCTTCAAATGATCAGAGGAGACGAAGCATGGCTAAGGCCATCCCGAACTTTTTAAAGTTATTTATGAAGCATCAGAGACTTATTTTCCCTGTAATAGGATACAAGATCAGGGAAGATGGATTGCTTCATGTCTCAAGTATTGTCTTTGTTTTTGATACTATTTTCGTACAGTTGTCATACACAAGGTATATATATGTGTGTGTGTGTGTGTGTGTGTATACATATACATACACATTTATATATATTTGTGAATTAAAATCTGTAACTCAGTCTACATTGTTATGAGTCACCATTTTCACACAACATCATGAATCTTCACTGTTAGTACTTTCATGTAGAACTGGGCTGAAGAAAGGATTGATTTCGTATAGATGTTTAATATTACTTTATACTTACATCTTGTTGAAAATAAAGTAATTTGGGGTATTTAACCCCTAATTCAGATGGAAAGCACAAGAAGCCACATGTTCGTTAATATGCAACAAATACTCCGTTTATCTGTTCTTGAATATTTCTTATGGATTAAAATAGAAAAAGCTTAAATTGTTTTTTTTTCCTTTGAAATTTTAATAACAGGTTCACCAGCTAGTAGAGAACATAGATATATGATAGTTGTGTTGTAATTTCTGTATGTGTGTGTTGTGTGTGTGTTGTTTCTACAATGAAAAATAAGTTTATACCCATGGGTTCAACTTTTCTGACATCTTGCTGTTGATTTTCATTTGCTCCATAGACAGTGCATGATTTCATCCTTTCCCTTTTGACCGAACATTTTAGCCTTTTACTTGTACGGTTTGGATTAAGATTTCAGGGTTAGCTCTAGTATTTTGGTACATTTTCTCATTAGGAACAAAATATGCTGTAAGGCACTACAAAAATTTAAAGAATTCTATTATTAATAGAAAGTATTTGACACTATATGAATTGTGCTAGATTTCATTTATTTTCAAAAGCTTTGTTTAAGTACTTAAAAAAAAATTGCCAGGGGTGTATATAAGAATTCTCTTACTATCAAAAATGAGTCATGGTTGCTGTTACCAGTAATAAATGGTTCTAATCTAACCAAACTCTCCAAGTAGTAAGTTTTGAGGTCTTGAGATATTTTGTAGTTGTTCTTTAGATTAAAATAATGAAAATTAAAGTTAATTTTTGAAGCATTATTTTTCTAGTCAGTATGCAGAATCTGGTTGGAAGAAAGATTGTGGCATATTCACTGTGTCACTGTAATTAGAACCTTGCTTTGTGAACTACCACTGGTATGTCTGATTTCTCTCATTGTGATATCTGAAAGTTTTGTGTATGCAAACAGTACCATTATTTCATGTGACTTTCATGTCCTTGTATTCCATAACAATGATAAGGAGAGGGATTTCTCAAGGTTTCTTCCCTGCCTCCCTCCCTCCTTTCCTTCCTTCTTTCCTTCCTTCCTTCCTTCCTTCCTTTTCTCCTTTCTTTCTTTCTTTCACTATTTTAACCCTAAAGCAACTTTCCATTTATTTCCTATATGAGGTAACATTGACCAAAGAATGAACATCCTCCCCTGGTGGAATGTGCATAGGATTTTAGGTTTGTGTATAACACTGTCATCCAAAGCCCTTTAATTCCTCATTAGAAAATTGAATTTAGTATGATGCACATGTTTCCACCTAATCTCTAGCAACTAGCCAGGAATCTGATAGAGTAGTTGACCTCAATGTGTAGGCTTTTATTCAGTGAAAATTTATTCAAGAATTTTGGTAGTTGGAATACTTGATATTTAAACAGGGCTTAGGAATTCTGAACAGATTATTGAATACTTCATCTTTTTACATTGCAATGAGATGAGGGAATACTTTTTTCTCAGGAGAGATAGCAAAAAGACATATGCTCTTTCCAGAGTTCTGTAGTATAAAAACATTTTTGTCAATGTAATGTGTCAAACTTAAGGAAATAGGACTAGCATAGTAAGAAATGGAATTTCTTTCATTGGAGTTGGGTTTTCTCCCTACATTATATGGAAACTCTAGCAAGTATGATTGCTTTGGTTTTATTTTTAATTTTATTCATTGCATGTAGATAATGACTTTGTGAAGGATTTGTGTGCAAAATTAATATATTGGATGTCAGCTAAATGCATTTTTATAATTTGGTATATAGTTACTAATAATTTTTAAGTGCTTATAGAAAGTGTAAGGTTTTTTTTCCTGAAACTTAATGTACATTACAGGACTAATATAACTACAAAAAACAGTATATATATTTATTTATATGAGACATTATTATGCCAGAACATACTAGCCAAACACCTTCATGAGTAAGTGAGGCATCTAATGTCTCCCTGGATTACATAAATTATTTCTAAATGTAGCAAAATAACTAGAGTTTACTTTTAGTGACTCTCACCTCCCCAACTCCTGGTCTTTCCTTTCCCTCATCTTTGTCCTTATTTAGAGGATAATTTTCCCTTATCCCTTTGAGCGCCACATGTAATTTGAAATTTGGATCAACATGAGAAAAAACTTATATCAATATATAACCTGAGGTACAAAAAAAGAATAAAACATAAAATACAAATTATTCCATTGTTATTTTTATTTATAACCATGCGTGGGGAGGAAGAGTAACTGGGAGCAACGCTGGCACTTTTGGGAAAATTTGTCAGTGTCGCTCTCAGCGATGTTGGCACTCAAAGGGTTACAATTGAGTTTTACCATCATATTTAGTAAAAGCAAGATCAATAACCTCGGTAGACATCAGCTGTCCCCTCTCTCTGCTTCTCTTCATTTCTACCTCATTCCCTACCTCCCTAGCCCCTTAGTGTTCTCATTTTATTTCTACTCTTCTTTCTTAACCAATATACTCTCCCCAAAACCTTATCCAGGAATTCTTTCATAGACACATTTCTCTCACAATTGGCTGCTAAATCTTTAGGTAGAACTGAGACTAGTAAAGTTTCCATTGATAGATCAATCCTGGAGGAATCCTAGTTCACCATTTTCAGACTCCCCTGAAGAAGTAAAATCACTTCAAAACCACATAGCTTTATGTTGTCAAATCTAATCCAATGCCTTTGTCTTTACAAAGCAATTCTTCCAACCTGTCCTTCAAAACTGAAAAGGCAGAAAATACAAGAGAGTTTGGTATATAAGCCTATTTGAGAAAACTTTCTTTTTCTCTTAGTTTTCATACTTGAATCCTTATTTCAGTTGAGATTACAAGGACCTAGGAGATAGGTCCTAATCTGTCCTTGGTATTCAATTGTCCCCTTTTCCCCAATTTTAGTTTTTTTTTTAACAAATTAATTTTCAAGTAAATTGTTTATAGCTGTATAATGAAATAACAAGTATGCTAGTTTATGTGTTTCACGTAACAGTTGTGCAAACTGTTTGCTGGGTGCTCCCTTTCAATATTGTGCAAACTGGGGCAGAGGAAGTGGGGGATGAGCAGTGGCTAAGAAAAGGGTGGGAAAGAGGAACATCAACTCAGGGGAAGGGTAACAGGGGGAAGCAAAGCGAACATCTGTCCTGGCCCTTGTGACCGGGAACTCTGACCTTGTCTCAGATATTTCATTCAGAACTTGGATTTCACTCAGGTTGAAGGTGACAACTATCCTTGATAGCCTGAGCATAAAGGAAAGCAGGAGTGCACCCCCTGTTTTTCAGAAAAGAAAATATCCAGCTTGCCTCTCCTAGATATCTTGAAAATGGCCTTATGAATACAATCTTTGGCAAGTTAAAAACAAACTATTTGGGTTATTCTAGCTGCAATTATTTGGTTATGTGCTGATAGCTCACAGATAGAAACAATGATTTTTCATTTTAGTTATTTTCAGTATATGCCTACAAAAGTCTATTTTGTAACTTGCATAAAATAAACCTAATCTATGGTTTTATTTTTATCCTAAAAAAAGTTGTGCCTTAACAATAGGGCATTGTATGTTAATAAGGGAAAACAATTTTTTTTAACAGATGGGGAAAATAGGAACTTTTTGCCATTAAAATTTAAGTTCTTTTAAAATGTTTTTAGTATTAGAGTTGGAAAAAATTAAAGTTAAATAAAATTGATATAAAATTATTTTTGCATAATCTAGCATTTACAACAAAAGTACATTTTTATAACTGGCATCTATCTTGATATATAGGTTCAAAATGATACTTTATCCTTTGGTTTATAATTTCAATTAATAAAAGGCCAAGATAGGTTACATTTTAAAAAATATTTACTTTTAAATCATTTAGTGTGCTATTATTATATGTTCTCCTAGTATTGAATCACTTCGGAGTTTTAAAAAATAGCTATTTATTCATTGTGCCATATCAGTAATTTATTAATATTCAAAAGTATTTTGTGTATTACATAACAAACCAGAGCAGTTCCTAGGTTGTGGAGGGTTCTGATTACCAGTTACTATGTGGGCAAGAAAATTAAACTTTGTACTTCAAAAGGAGGTTTTTATTTTTTGAGGTGCTGGCTATGTAAGTTGTTGATTTTTATTGTCTCAAAGCCTGGCGGGTATTTTCATTGCAATTTTTCATTGGTAAAGGCTTACAAGAAAGCTTTTTCTTTTGTTTAATTATTTTTAAAGTTTGGTGGTGAATTAATTCTGTAGGAAAAATGAGATATAGTTTCCTTTGAGATAAAATAATATAAGCCAAACTTTCAGAAGTTAAGGATGATGAATAATATTAAAACATCTTTGTTATATATTGTGTTTGTAAGGGTTCTCAAAGTATTATAATTAAGGTAGTTTGTGTAATTGCAAAAGCAGAAACATGTTTATTATAATATTCTGTTAAAATTCTCTTTGAGGTATATGTTATACACATAGTAAATTATTATTCAAGAAAGATCTTGTATTTTTTTAAATAGAAGATATAGATTATCAAGTCATCATTAGTGAGCCTACAGAGACTACTTCTTCCTTAAGATGAAGTCCGCTTCATTCATGTTGAGTAAAGAGAGAGTATAGGATTTAATTTATGTGTAAAATATAAACTTCAAATTCAACTACCCTTATGTCCACCATTGGCAGCAGCTAAAATTAGCTTCATAGCCTAACAGGAAGAGACCTTGTTCTGCCATGATGACTGTGGTGGTGCCGGTGGCTTTTTTCCCATTTGATGGTGTTACTTGAGCTACTAGATGCATATACACAGGGGTTGAATTTACACTAAAACTATGAAATGGTGGTTTCCCTCACTTCCTGTCAATCTCTTTCATATAATGGGCTACCAATGATGACAAGGATTAAAATATCTTTGAATACCCCTTCGCCCTCACACATTTAAAGCTGTAGAGGAACCAGACCACTTTCTGTTGCCAAGATGTACTTGGACCCCAGAGGTTACTTGGCATGCTGTACCCTGCCTCACTCACACCACCAAATTTAAGAGGGGTGAGTAAAACTCCCTCCTCCGTTTTTAGAGCATTTAATTTTGTTTTTTTGTTTTGTTGTTCCTCACCTATCACATTCATTTATAGATGTGCTGTTGTAAACTTTTTTTTTTTTTTTTTTTTTTTTTGCTGTTGTAAACTTTTAAGGGCAGAGATTATGTATCTTGGTGAGTTTTATGTTTCTACATCAACCCCTGCAGGTAGCCTAATGTTTTGAACAAATGAGGTGCTTAATGTATGTGGAACTAAGTTGAATAAGTGATTACTACTAGCATTAGCATTTCTTCTCATGGCTCAGTTGTGTAAGCTGATTGCTTGTTTTATTTCCTCTGCAAATATTTATGATTATCACCCCACCCACATTAAAGTTCTGTTTTGGATACTACCTCGGCCAGTTAGCTCTAGAAAATGTGATTGCCTCCAGTGAAGTGGTTATCTCAAACTCTCTACCCTTGGATATACTTTGCCAAACAAATCTGAATTTTCTCAATAAATTGGTTATGTCTGAAATGATGTGTCACATCTGCTTTTTTTTCTTTTTTCTTTTCTTTTTACTATAGTAAGAAATATATATATAAAAATTTTACCTTTCTAACTTTTTAAGTATACAATTCAAGGGGCATCAGATACATTCACCATGTGCAACTGTCACCACTATCCTTTTGAAGAACCTGTTCATCATCCCAAACTCTATACCGGGTAAATGGTCACACCTAATACCATAAACCCTTCCCCAACTCCTGATAACTCATGCTTTCTTTCTCTGAACACATGGACTTTGAAACTCCTAATATGTGGGATTCCCTGTCTATTCTCTCACCATTTTCACACAAGTCATGTTTGAGAATGGGAGTATGTGAAAAAAATTGCTATAACAAAATTATAACTTGAACCCTTTATTAGATTTTTTTTTTTTTAAGTAACTGAGATGGAGGATAGAAAAAGAGCAAAAGAAAAGGCAACAAAATTGTAGGAAGGTGGTAATAGAAAAAGTACAATGAGACAGATACGCAAGGCTTTTGTTTTCCTCAGTCGGTCTTGTAGATAATAAAAAGGTCATCAAGCTCCCTTACGATGTTTTAGTTTTAAATATGTTTTATTCTGAGGATAAAATAAAGCAAACTTCAGAAGAGTAATACCTTTTATTCTATCACTGGCAAACTATACATCACCTCTACTGGGCTGCTCTTTGCTACAATGTTTTAAGTTCATTAGCTACACCTTGAAAATATAAATTTATATTCTTTCAGATGCTACCTGATTTTTCTGAAATTTTGCTTCCTGTATTTCCTGAGCATTTCTTGAAAAATTATCTGTCAGCTTTGCAGGGTAGCATTTTCTACTTGACAAACGATTATAAAAATGACACGATGACATGCAACATACTACTTTGAAGTGTGTAACATAATCATTTGACATTTAAATACCCTACAAAGTAATCGTGATAGGCCTAGTAACCATCTGTCACCATACAAAGTTACTACAATATTCTTGACTATACGTAGTTCTTACATATCAACTATAATTTTTTTTTTAAATGTCAGAGTAGGGGAGATATATGGGCTTGCAGGCTTGCTCTTTTTTTTTTTTTTTTTTTCTCACCTGAAGATATGTTTATTGATTTTAGAGAGAGGAAGCAGGGAGACAGAAACATCGATGTGAGAGAGAAACACTGATTGGTTGCCTCCCATATGTGCCATGACTGGGGATCAAACCTGCAACGTAGGTATGTGCCCTGACCAGGAATCAAACTTGTGACCTTCTGGCCTATGGGAAGATACTCCCAACTGATCCACCCAGCCAGGGCTATATGGGCTTGCTCTTAAATCTAGTAAGCCCTGTTCTGCCTGGGAATTTCTAAGCGGTTGATATTCTGGGATGTTCTACTACTCTTTCCAGACCTAGCTGGTCTCTGTCAAAGTATAAAGGTAGCCAAGATGCAAACCTTGTCAGAACAACAGGATATGTTAATCAACCTGGTCAGAATGACAACAACAAGATACAAACGATCTACTGAATATGCTAATATGACAAACTCGCCCTCACTGAAAGGTGCAGTTGATGAGTTTAAAAAGAGTGCCTGCAGAAATCCTGGTGGGACTCCTACGGGCCCATGCAGAGGACTGGAAGTCTCCATTCCCCTACTCCCTTGTTCCTACAGGCCTCGAGTCAGTCCAGAAGTAGCCTCTCCTTTTCACCTCCTCCCTCTTTGTTCCCTCAGGGTGATTTCTCTGTGAAAGGCTGTTCTAACAGTATCTCTAGGCTGCGTTTACA
The DNA here is from genome assembly GCF_987537825.1 of Furipterus horrens. Lineage (NCBI taxonomy): Eukaryota > Metazoa > Chordata > Mammalia > Chiroptera > Furipteridae > Furipterus > Furipterus horrens. The sequence goes on from NW_028327177.1 coordinate 47,125,267, forward strand.
TACGAGGTCTGTCCAGAAAGTATCCATCCATGTACTATGACAAATAGAGACATTTATTGAAGAAGTTACAAGATACAAGAAACATTGTACATAGGATAGTGAAATCTCAGTCCCTTCAAAGCAGGCACCTTGGGGCCTCACACAGTTCTCCCAGCTTCTCTTCCTCTATTCAAAACACTGCAAAATTCTTTGTTGGAATCATCATCAGCTGTCCTGTCGTATTTTCCTGAAATCTTATCAATGATCTGTAATCTCTTCCCTTTCAAAAGTGACTTTAGTTTTGGGAAAAGCCAGAAGTCACAGGGTACCAAATCTGGCATGTAGTGGGGGGCTAAATCACCTGGGTGATTTTATGTTTTGCAAAAAAAAAAAACTGCATGAGACATGATGCATGAGCCGACGTGTGATGAAGCTGCTAATCACCAGTTGCCCATAGCTGTGGCCACTTCTGTCGTATTGCATCCCTCAACGGAGAACATGGAGGTAGTACTCCTTATTAACTGGCCTGGAGGGAGTACTTGTGGTGGACAACCTCCTAATCAAAAAAACACAGTTAACCTGCTCTTGATCTTGCTGCAACTTTGCTGCCAACCTTCTTCGGCCATGGAGAACCAGGTGACTTCAATTGGGACAACTGCATCTTTGTTTCTGGATCATACCCGTAGACCCACAATTCATCTCTGATTATGAGCTCCTTGAGGAAATCTGGTTCATTGGTAGGAATTTGAATCAAGTCATTACAAACTACAGCACAATATTCGTTCTGTTCTAGTATCAGAAGCCATGGAACCCGTCGTTGTCGTCGTCGTCGGCAGCCGTCCGTCTCGAGAGACGATGGCGTAGCTTCCTGAGAGTCTATCTGCACCGCCGAGAATGGCTGTGCAGTCCGACTCGGGAGTGACAATCCCTGCCGCACTTGGTACAGGTGAAGGCAGATGGCTGTTGTTGCTGCTGCTGACGCTGCTTCCGCCTCAATCTTTTCTGGACCGCCTCCTCGTTGCGCGCAGCCTCCGCGCCTGACGTACCTTGCCTGACCGCCAGCCTCCAGGCTAGGCGGTTGTCTGCTTGAACTTCCCATATGTTGAGATTGATGGAGCATTGTGTCATGTCCTTTATGCAGATGTCTTTGAACCGCAGTTTTGGGCGCCCTGTCATCCTCTGGCCTTCTGCTAGCTCGCCGTAGAGGAGGTCTTTGGGGATACGGCCTGCATCCATTCTTTTGACATGGCCGAGCCACCTGAGGCGTCTCTCGCTAAGAACTGCATGCAAACTGCTCATATTGGCTCGCTTCAGCACCTCGGTGTTGGGGACCTTATCCTGCCAGGCGACATGCAGGACGCGTCGCAGGCACCTCATGTGGAAGCTGTTGAGTTTCCTTTCGTGCCTTGGAACAAATTTTGCCATAACACGTTTCATGCCAAGATCCTGCGTGAAAATCTCGGACACAGTAGTGTTTGGAATCCCCAGATCAGCTTCTAGTTCTCACACTGTGAGTCACTGATCTTTGTTGATTGCAGCCTGTACACGTTCAACATTCTCAGGTGCTCTGCTTGTTGCAGGTCTTCCAGAATGTGGGTCATTGTCAATAGGTTATTGACCATCTTTGAAGTGTTTGTGCCACATTTTTGTTTGCGCTGCACTCATTGCATTGTCCCCAAAAGCCTTCTGAATCACCTGAATAGTTTCCGTGGAGGAATGTGCAAGCTTAACTCAAAAGTTGATAAAGATTCGTTGCTCTACTTGCTCAGTCATTTAGAATGTGATGGCCACACAATACACATGCTTACTCAGTGGAGGCATCTACTGCCCCCACTGACTAGTGCAGTGAAGTTATTGTTCACACATGTGCATTCCAGTCCACTCTCCCTGGCTAATAGTTTCCATTGATGTCGTACAAACCATTCTCATTATATTAACAATGGCTGGAATTTTTCTGGACAGACCTCATATAGGAGGCAAAAAATAGCTATTCGATTACCAAAAGCAGATATTTTAGTGACACAGATGTCTTCATACTGATTGTAAGCACTCAGCTAAGGAAAGAGCAGTGTATTAGTGTTGTATTTTGTTTAACTAGCTATCCTCCCCCTCTTAACCACCAGTGAGATAGAGAAAATTTAAACCCCTGGCAACCACTTCAAATCCATGGCATCTAGCCAGAAAATATCAAGAGTTTCCATGTTGGTAGTGAGCTTTTTTCATAGTACATTTTAATTTCATGGTATATTGGATCAGCTCTGTGGCTCTCCTAAGTATTTCTGTTGCTATGCTATGTTCATATTCTGACATGAAAAAGATGGTTTTCTGTTCCTTGAGAACAGCATAAGCTAGTGGCTTCATTTCCTATAGCCCCCGTCTCCTCCAAAGTAGGAGAGACTCCTTGCACTTCAGTGCAAGCATCTTGCACTAAAACAGGTTCTGTCGTGGATTATGGGAAAAGTTGTACCTGGAAAAGCCAAGATCAAGGAAAGTAAGGTAATCAAAAGGCAGCAAAAAGTGCAGTGTGGTTTTACCAATTATTTGAGGAAAGTAAGTGATGTTTACACACAAGGGAGGAAAATTGATTATGTGCATCTGAGGATTTTTAGATAACCTGGTTTTTGTAGTATTTTTACATTTCTTCTTTCAATCTCATTGAAAGCCCCTAAAGGGGAAGGCAAATTCCCATTTTAGACATGGTCTCCCACCCCCCAAACTGTGAAGTACCAGTGCCTGTCTTGCTTGGATTTTGTTGTGGTTGATTAGTCCTTCTTCCTGGAAACTGTCTTTGCCCCTTTGATGTCTGTAACCTCATTTTCTTCTGGTTTTCATTCTACCTCTTTACTCTTTTGTCGTTTCTTTCCTGGATTCTCTGTACTGTCCATCCCTTTGATGCTTGTGTTCCAGAGGTTCCAGTCATGGGCTTCTGTTAATCCTATTATCATATTCTCCCAGAGCAATTTTAAACTACTACCTACGACCTATTGCTAATGACCCCAGCTTCATAGTGCCCATTTAACATTTTTCCTATGCTCTAGACTGGTGGTTCAAATGCTTACCTTTAATTGAATATCCTGCATGTTCCTCGATTTAAGAATATTCAAATCTAAACTAATTATATTGGGTTGGCCAAAAAAATGTGTCCTTTTTTTTTTTTCATAAGATGGTTCCAGTAGTGCTTAGTTGTCTTTAACTTCCTTCAAAACAGTTTTGTTAGATTGTATTGTGACAACTGTCATATCAGCTGTCATATCAAAAAATACTAAAATTGGTGAACTTTTGTGTAGCCATTTTAATATTGAAGATGGAAGAAAATACGCATCATTTCCAGCATATTTTGTTTTATTATTTCAAGAAAGGTAAAAACACAATTGAAATGCAGAAAAGAATATTCGTGCAGTGTATGGAGAAGGTGCTGTGACTGATCGAACATGTCAAAAGTGGTTTGTGAAGCTTTGTGCTGGAGATTTCTCACTGGATGATGCTCCATGGTTGGCTAGACCAGTTGAAGGTGATAACGATCAAATGGAGACAATCAACATTATACCATGTGGGAGATAGCCCACATACTCAAAATATCCAAATCAATAAAGTTACCAGTGAAAATGAAAAATGTGTCTTATTTTATGGTAAAACCCATACAGACTTTTTGGCCAACCCAATATTCCTATATCTAATCTCTGCCAATCTCCTTAGGTAAGGACATCAGTGTCCCAAAATTCCCACAAATTAAAACATAGAAATATTTTCATTATTTTTTTCTAGTGGCCTGCCACTGTTTTCACCCAATCTTAAGTGCTTATCAATATACCTAGAGATGGGCTAGAAATATCATTTTAAAGTAAGACTTCTTAAAATTATAAATATAACATATGCTTACAAAGAATATGAGTAAAACATAAATAAGCAAAAAGTAAAAATATTAAAGCCACCCTAATTCCACCACTCACAGGTATCCATGATTTACACTTTTATGTACATTTTTTTGCTATTTTTTACCTATGGAAATATGGATTATAAATGCATACTTTAACAGAAATATACTTACATATTTTTTCTGCTTTGTCAATTTATATTTTTTTCATATTAGTATTCTTTTACAGCATAAGTTTTAATAATTATCATATTAACTGGACAGATGTATATGATTTACTTATTATAATTAATCTAAATATTACCTATTGTAATATTTAGACTATTTCCACTTTAGTTATTACAAATAACACTACAATGATTACCCATATGTGATTATGTCCTTAAACTTCTATATCAAATGATATACACATTCAAAGGATATAAACAATAAACACAATTTTATTAAATCAGCAATATATGTTTATTATAGAAAATTATTGGTCAGCCAAAATGGTAGAATCCCACACACACATAATCAAACACAATTAACATACTTGTTTCAAGTTTGGGAAGTTCCAAGACAATTCTCAGGTTCAATAATTCACTAGGAGGATTCAAAACTCACTAGAGCTATTCTATTCCTGGTTATTGTTTATTACAGCCAAAGGATGCAGATTAAGATCAACAACAGGAAAAGGCACAAAAGGCAGGGGCCAGAAAGGTTCCAGGTATAAGCTTCCATTGTCCTATCCCAGTGGCGTCGCATAGGCAGTGTTTATTTGCCTCATCAACCATGTGCAGCAACATGCACAGAGTATTGCCAACCAGGGAAGCTCATCTGGGCTTTGATGTCCAGGTTTCTTATTGGGGGTTAGTCATGTATGACTGACCACCTCATGGCTGACCTTAGTCTCCAACCCCTCCAGAGATCGGGTTGATACCATATGGCACAAAGGCTTCACCATAAGTCACAGTGTTAGCAAAGACTTTCCAGTAAGGACTAAGGACCCCTAGTTCTTTATGTCTAGTACCTGTTGATTTCAAGAAATACTCATCTTGAGCAATGAAGTATTTTTTCAACAAAATTTAATATTAGGGTAAGAGGGCACACAGCCTCTGGAAGAAAATATTTACTATTATTTTTAATCATGTTTTTAAATATCAATATTTTATTACTTGGTTGTTAAGAAACATCAGAAAATCATAAGAAAATAAAGCATGGTCTAAAAATACAGTAATCTTTACTAATTTTTATAATCACTGTTTTGAGAATTAATATGTACTTTTGAGATTAAATATATGTAGTCTAATAAAAATATCAGGATGACTATAAGGCACATAATTTAAACTATGAAGTCATTGGAATGTAAAAAATTTTATACTTTAGACTTTTGTTTCCTGAAGATGAACCTCTTCTAATTTTATAATTTACATGAATTTGGACAGTATATTGAATTTAAAGGCTATTTATATGGTAATAAGCAAAATAACAGTGAAGTTAATACTTGAGTTCCATTATTTATGAAGGCAATAAAATGTGTTTCCAGTTAGAAAAAATAAATATATTTTTGGCCAAAAAGAGTACCATTTTTATCTTCAGTTTACTCAGAGACACTAATGACTCCAGCAATTTAAGTACTAAAGTCTTGAAAAAAGAGCATCTTTGAGTAAGTCACGAAGGTCCCAAGGCTACTTCTTGAAGAAAACTTCCTGGCCTACATGGGGAAAGAGATTAATGCAGCCTGGGTACATTGGACACAAGGAAAGATGTTTGGGATAGCAAATGTTAAAGTAAAAGCCAACAAAAAATTAAATCTTAGTGAATTCTGGGCAGCCAGGACAAAGAATAGCATGAGCCAACCACCTGTGACACCAGCCAGCTGTGCCATGGCCTTTGCCTTCTGCTCCCTATCCCTCCCACTCTGAGCTCTGGATCTGTTCCACAGTGTCCACAGGAAGAGAACCATCTAGATTTATATGCAATAATAACTAGAAGTAATTCAGTGGGTACTTTATAAAAACAACAGTAGTTTTCCAAGGACTACTTTCCCACCCTGTCAATCAAGAACTTCACAAATTTTAGATAATGCATGTTAATCATGTACAACAACCATAAAGGCTGTTAGGTGGGATTCTAATTGTAATTTATTATTCTATCTCTCATAGAAGTCTTCGAACAACAACCAACCTTTGTGGCAGCCCAGAGAAATTTTTCTTTTTGGGGAGGCAGTGTGGTGTAGTTGTAAACACAGACCTTAGAATAAGATGGGGTAAACTCAGATCTGGTTGAGTGCCTTGGACAAATAAGCTATCCTCTACTGTATATGCCTCATGTATGCAAAAAGTGGATAACAATAATATTTCCCCATAAGGCTAATCGTGAAAATAAAGTCTCCTATAAAGGTTAGCTACTATTAATATTTCATTTTCTTAACCTGTAGTCCTGTTTCTCTTTGAGAGTTGTCTTTCTGACCCTCTGTTCTTTCAGATCCATTTTTTCAGCATTATATTATCACAGAAGAGAAGATTTTATTTCCTTGCTTTAGTAGAGCAAAAATCCTTCACATTGGGTATAAACACCTTCCCTGTCTATAGCAGCTCAGCGTAAGGTTTGTCATTTTATCTTTTAAATAACAATAATTGTTCACTTCATCATAGAAGCCTCACAAGTGGCTTTTCAGGTCTGTTATGCTGATCTTAACTTGGGAATTTAAAGCCCTAAACTTTTTTTATTTCACCCATATTCCTGCAGCACATTAGAAACAACCAACCAGCCTCATTTTCCTCCCTTCTTAAACTAGTATGGTCTAGATAAGTACTTAATCACCAAAGACTTCTCTCTATAGGTGCTTGATTATAGGGATATACAAGTAGTAATTTGTATAACTGTTTTTGCAATGCTTGTCATTTTTTTCATGTCTCCCTCCTTTACCACTGGACACAGAGACATTAATATCTTTAAATCTAATCAAATTGAAAAATCAACTCAATATAATCCAGCATCAATTCTAAGAAATTATCCTTAAGAGTCTGTTCCTCTGGAACCATTCTTTGAAACAAATTTGCATCATTCTGAAGTCAGAGAAGCAGAGCCACTGGGCATGCATTTATGTGTATGGACATGCATATGTATATGAATGTAAGTATATATAAAATAAGAAACTTGTTTATAGAAATCTGACTTTAGTTAAACAGTCTCTCCAAGTTGCTACCTTTGTGCTAATGCTGGAGAGCAGGGTAGTCATAAACAAGTCATAGCGCCCCAAACTGAAAATCAACAACACCATCAGCATAAGATTTTTATTTTAAAAAGCCTGGAACAAGAAGGATCTCAGAAATCGTTTGGCTTGGCAATAAAATGGAATATTTTCCAAGACTACACAGCAGGAGGGGTTCAGCAGAAGTTAAGTTAGTTTGGGGAGTAGTTGGTCAAGGAGAGTTCCCTGAGGAAGAAGGAATCGTTCTTGTGGATGCACGGCCACTGTTCCAGAAATTGGGATTTTATCTGGTGAGGATCAGCTGTGAGGTCAAGGACATTCGGGGACCACAGTGAAGAACTCTCAGTCCTTGTCTCTCCCAGCAAGTGTGAAGCCAGTGGAGAATCCTTTTCTTCTCCCCTGAAAGGACTCCTGACTACTAAGAGCAAGGGATCAGCATGGCACTGGGCACTGGGCACAGAGGGCACTGGGCACAGAGGGCAAGCTCTGGCACATATTGTTGACCTAAAAATGACACAAGGAGGGAAAAGAGGAACAACTGAAGAGTAAGATCACAGAGAACCAGAAGGAGTTCTCTGGAGCACAGATGAGGTGGGCTTGACTTAAGAAGGGAGAGGAAATCTCTCTTTTCTTTAAGACAGAAGAGAACTCACGTAAGAATAAAAGTATTAGAAGTATAAAGAAAGCTAAAAAGGGATTATATAAAAGTCCTGGCATTTTTATTTTGGGGGAAGTGGGAGTAGGATGAAAGATTTTAGGGACAGTGATAACAATGTTATTTTCAAAGCTGGTGTGGGGAAAAGTGTCTTTGAAGAATGGGTGTCCTTGAGGAAGAATTAGCTCCTGTTACCTACAGGAAACAGTGCTCTTATTTGGGAAAGCCATTCCAAAGTGGCTCTTCCCTAGGCGGATTCTTATCCTTCAAGCAGGTGTTGGGACCTGGAGGAGTCAAGTCAAGGATCTCTGTCACAATGGACAAGGCAATCTTCATGGAGGCCAGAGAATACCAACAATATGAACAAGGAGACTTAGAATTTGCAATCATAAATCTGATGTGCAAAAAATATGAATTCATTTATAACTGAGTGCAACTAAGGACATCCTCTTCTGGTTAATGGAGAAAAGAGTTAAACTTGTGAGAAACTGAATAAACAAATGGATAATGGTTAGATCAAATAAAAACAGAACTTTGACCCTCAACCTTCAGCAACCTGTGCAGAAAACAAATTCCTTATCTACAGTAAACATCCCAGGAAGCCAGTGTGTAAAAGTTAGACTTGCAGGAAGCCAGTTTGCTCTCTCTAGTGACAATCCAAGAAGCATAACAATAACTTCTGTAATAATTAGCCCCAAAGGGCCAGGAGTTCATTAATAACCACTAGCTTTCCCTAGTTTTTGTTCCTGCTTCTAGTTTAGGATGAACCAGAGAAAGCCAAACATCTTTCTCTAATCAATCACATAGGATACCCCACTCCTAGTCAGCTTTCCCACAGCCTTCCCAGGCCAACAGCCTCCAATAAGGGCACATCTGAAGCCTTCCTTTTTTCTACTATAAAGCTTTCCCATTCTTCTGTCTGCCTTTGAGTCCCTGCCAAAATGCAAGTGATGGTAGCCAGAACAAATATCCTTTACTTTGCTCTTTTCATTTGGTTTGTCTTGTTTATTTCCATGCTTGTCAAATCAAGATAATACTGTCATTTCTGATATAGGATTGGGCTTGTTAGGAACTATAGGCTGTCACACTTGAGAGTTCTCTTCTGCATTCAGCTTCCTGTGGCAGACCAAGTTCCTGGAGGTTTGTATTACCACCTTGTCAGTGGGGTGGTGCATTTGGTCTGAGTACCATCCTCTGCCTCAATCTGGTCTCTGCTGAGACCACCATGCCCATGATCTTTGGGTGTTGACATTTGTCCCTGATGCCTGATGAGCCCTGATATGCACTGTGGACTCTGGCTGTCAGTCCATGTGTCTGCACTCCCCTGTTCCGACCAGGGTCCACCAGCCTTCTAAGTACTTCTGTGCCCACTTGGAGGTGTGTGGGACTCTCCGCATATTACTCCTCACCTTACTGGTGTGCAAGTGACTCTGAAAGGCTGTCCTCAGGATCACTTATGTGTAGGGTTACTTGTTTTGATTCATTGATGCCCAGAACTGTGGATCACACTTCCTCTGTTTGTGGCTTCACCTACACACAGGAGAAAAGCAGAAACTCTTCTTCCCAGTCTTCTTTGCCACCAGGACCCTGATATTTTATTTCACATGTGGCTCTGACCCAAAGAGCAGTGACATGAAGGAGGCAGTATGATGTGGAATGATTAAATTGAAGGTGGCAATGAAATATTCTGCGTGTACAATCAGCCTTAGCAAAGCTCTGAACAGCAGCAGCATCTGGTATACTGTGTGCAGTGAGCTGAGATTCCTGTGCCCAGTAGCAGTGGCTCTAGGGTCTTTACTGAAGGATCCACAACATATTTTGGGTACTGTTCCTGGTTGTGTGGCCTTCAACCCTGATTCTCTGCCCTTCCTGAGATTCTGGAAGCTCTCTATTATTCTTTAATAATTTCTTCTTAGGTTGAATTGTGTTAAGGAGTGCTTAATTATTTTCACTAAGAATCCTATCGAACACTTCCTCAACCATTGCTAATCTGTTATTTTGGGACTCTGTAGCTCCAACAAACAGGCCAGCTCAGATGTTAATTGCTAAGGGGCTTCCTGTCTTCCAGTTTACACCTTGAGAAGGAAGGCACCTTGGGCAAAGTAGTTAAGTTCAAAGGGAAGTAGCTGCATTATAGTAAGAGGTGACAGAAACACAGGTCAGTTGGGTTGGAGCAAGAGATAACAAGTGACAATCAGACTGACTTAGAGCGCAGGTATATACTTCCCTTAGATTCTCAGAACTACTCATTGGTGTTTGTTACAGGCACATAAGTTGAGGGGCAGAGCGATGTTAATTGAATGTTAAAGTACAGAATGGCAGCAATCAGATCTGGAGAACTTGAGGAAATTCAGGTTCCAGAAACTACTATATTGAGTATTGCTATGAGCCAGACACTCTTCTAAGCACTGTACATTCTCGGTATCATTTAATTTTCTCTACAGTCCTCAGAAGTAGTATTGTACCCCCATTGTATACATAAGAAAACTGAGGTCAAAGTCACATAGCTGGTAAGTTTTGAACCATGACACAGAAAGGTAGGACAGATGAGCAAAAAAAAGAGAATCAAAGTACCTGCTGTTATTTTAAATTTATAATATATTTTAAAATATAAGAATAGAAATACATTTAATTAAATAAAGTTTCAAATAATGCATCAAGACAGATATGCTTTAACCCCTCACCTGAAAGAAAAGTGATGTACAAGAGAAGTGGGGCTTCCCTCACGAGTCAGTGAGGAGAGCAAGTTCCCTGGAAAGCTTAGTTTGTTCTTTCAGTTACAGGGACTAGTAATTACACAGCTTTGTCCACAGCTATTCATAAACAATGCCCAAAGCCAAATCTCCTCCTTAGCATGTGGCAATGTTTCAGAGTGAGGCTAGCTGGTTTATTTCCTCCTACAGTACTGTTTGATGTGGCTGGCCTCTGATACTCTGCAAGGTCTTTTTTCTTCTCAGGCATCAACCTATGCACATCTGTAGGCTATGCAGTAATAGGTGGGAGGCAGGGCTTCATTTTTTTGCATCAAAAGTTGGCTGTTTTTGAGCAGTGGTGTGCAAAATGTGGCCCCCAGACCAGAGCCTCAGGATCACCTGGGAATGTAGGTATGCAAACTCTCAGGCCGCATCCGGGAACTACTGACTCAGAAGCAATAGGGTGGGGTCCAGCCATCTGTGTTTGAACACATTTCCCAGGTGATGCTGATGTTTGTTCATGTTGGAGAACATTGGCTTCATGGTTAAATATAAATCCTTAAGTCATCTTTTTTACTTTTAATATAACAGCTTCATTGAGATATAATGCATATACCATACCAAATCACCCATTTAAAATACGTAATATAGGGGATTTTAGCATATCTACAGTTATGCAACCATCATTACAATAGCTTTTAAAATACTACCATCATCCCAAAAGAAACCTGTGCCCATTTGAGAGAGACCCTGGGTCCCTCTGAATGGATGAAGAAACTACTCAGACATTCACCATCTGAGGAAGGAAGGGAGGGTTTTTTTTCTGAGGAAAATTGCCCCTGTTTCTTTATTAGCCAGTGTTTTTATCTACTTTCTACATGCGGAATTGCATAAGAAAAACATGCAGCCCTTCATAAAATGGTTGGGAGTAATAACAAAGGGAAATGCAGATCAATACAGGGTTGAGGCGCCCATGTATTTTACACAAGTTCAAAAACATTTCCTTTTACTTAATTGTTCTGTTTTTCACATTCTACTGACAAGAATTTGGGGCTATTCAGAGAAAAAACAGAGCAGGTTCCCTTTTCCTTAAAAGCCACTTTGCATTTTTATTCTACCCTTAAAACCCCCCAGAGGGTGGGATTCATAGCAAGCATGAAAGACAAAAACCAGCCAGTTAATACCTAGGGCTGGGCTCCACACAGCAGTCGTCAAAGTCTTTTGAACCAAGCCTGCCTGTCTCCCACACCCATTTGCAGTCCTTACCTTTTTTCCATTCAGTTTCCATCCTCTAAGCTCTAGGTAATCACTAATCAATTCTGTCTTTGTAGATTTGCCTATTTTGAACATTTCATATAAATGTGATAATACAATATGTAATCCTTTGTGAGTAGCTTCTTTTCATTCAGCATGATGTTTCAAGGGTCATCCATGTTGTGGATGTATCAGTACTTCATTTTTTAAATGGTTGAATAATATTCCATTTACGGATATACCACATTTATTTATTCATTCATCTGTTGATGCATATTTAGATTATAATTTGGCTTCCTCCCTTCTTATATAAAATGTCTACATGTGAAAATTCTGTATTTGCACACTTTAGTAATTCTGAAATATTATTTACTACCAAGTGTATCATGAGCATTTATGACAGTTCTAATCACATAGTTTTCTCCTGCCCTGATAGATTTAGGGTTTGTAAAACTACTCTTAAGGATACTATTACTGCCACCAAAGTAGAAATAATTGAACATGTGGGGTTTCTTATGATGCCCCTGCATCCATTAACAAGGGCAGCTTCACGGGTACTAGGGTCTGGTGTCCAGCTGCTACTGAGCCCTGGGTCCTGGTTCTAGTACTTAGGTGAATAATGCACAAACAACTTGTCTGGGGATCATGGCTCCTGCCCCTTCCTTATAAATCAGAAGTTCCTTAGAGACTGTGGCACCATCGTTTAACTCAAATAGTGGAATAACATTATCCCAAACCTCCTTTTTCTGTAGCGTGTAAACAAGAGAATTTAAAGCTTATTGGGTGGAGACATACATCTACCTTACCGGTGGAAAGGGCAATTCTGAACATATGCATATGAGGGGGATGCCAGATGTCAGGGAGAAAGTACTCAGATGACTTTCATCTCAACAATGCATGGCCACTATAGAAAACCTATATAAAGCCAAGTGAATAGTCTGTCTCCATAAGTTGCGATTATCCAATAAAAGGAGGCCACAAAAATATCTCTCCAACTGAAAAAAACAAATCTAATCAACAGACAATAAGGGGTGTTTCCAAGAACTTACTGGTTATGGATATGAAAATCAATGTGGTTTTGCATTCTGGAGATTTATGATCTTAGAAATCAAGGATATTAAATAATCAAAATCTTCATTGAGCCCTAGTGTGGCTCAGTTAATTGGAGCCTCGTCCATAGAAGGAAAGGTTGCAGGTTAAATTCCAGGTTAAATACCCAGGTTGCAAGTTCAATCCCCAGTCGAAGCACTCTCAAGAAGGTAAACCAATTGTTGTTGTTTCTCACATCGATGTTTCTCTCTCCTTTCCTCTGTCTTTAAAAGCAATGAAGAAATGTCCTTGAGTGAGGATAAAAAAATTTTTTAATCATGTCTGAATTTTTAAAAATGCTTCTATTTCTTATTTTTAAAAAAATAAAGAATTCTATTCTATACCCTAATAAAAGATGAGGAGTTAGATCATTCTCTTAAAAATTGCTTCTAAAATTTGAGTATTTTGAAATCACAGAAGAAGTTTTAAATGCTTCAGCTCTTTAATAACTTCAAAGACTATTTTCTTCCCTCCTTTTTAACCCTTTTGGGTGAATCTTATCAGGAATATTATTGAAGAATTTTCAAACACTTCAACATGAATTCAAGTTCTCCTACGAGGGGGATGACCTGACCCTGTGAATGCCAATGACCTCCTGATATTTCAAAGATTATATTTTATTTTTCATATATTGCCACTTCCAAAAATTTTAATGTCTTTCTGAACAGTTGAAAGCTTGGAGCAAATGGAGAGCAACATGGCTCAGTGAATTCAACGACGGAGCCCAGCACTTTCAGAGTCTCCGTTTACTCTCCAGAACTTTGTTCCCTTCCTTCCAGACACCGCTGTTTGCCAGCCAAGGGTGCTTTGGGGATTCACATGAGCATATTGGGGAAAACAGGAGTCTATCCGGTTGGACAGAAAGCAGAGTGGTTTCTCTCCAAAACCAGATTTCAGATCGCGAAACAAAATTTCCACGACTCCGGTGGGAGTTCTTCCCAGATCTGTACCGGCGTCAGATCTCATTTCACTGTAAGAATGCAAACAGCACATTTGCGGAAGTTTCTCTTTCTGTTGTCAGCGAATTTAGTTTTCTAGCTGGATTAAGATCTTTGGTTACATCAAATCTCCAACTGGCAGAGAACCAGACCTAATTTTTCAAAGAGAACATTGTCGTGAGAAATATTTTTTAAAGCGGCTGTAATTTTGCCTCAAGCCGCTGTCGGTAGGTAAGCAGTGCAGTGGCGTCGGGCCGGAGTGAAACGTTCTCTCTCGAAAACACTTTATCCTCTGGAGACGTGATAACACATTCTTCAGTGTGTCAAACAGTTGTTTTGGACTGCAGGCCAAATACGTCTTGGAAACTTCAACAGATTAAATATCTCAACAAAAGGAAACGTAAAACTGTAAGGTCTGTCAAACAACAAAACGATCCCACCGCCAGCAGTAAGAGCTGAATTAACAGTGTGATGGGTCTCACTCGGCTCTGGACCCCGAGGGAGTGACAAGGTGGATCGCTAAGCCAGTGGCTGTGTTAATTCAACAGTTCGGGAACGAGGGTTTATTACTGATCCCTGTCAAGACAGGAGTTGGGAACCTCTGGAGAGGAGGGCGTTGAGTATGGAAGTTCACCGCCAGGACTCTGGCACAGTGGTGTCTGCATTGGAACAGCCCCTTGCTTTTTATTAGCGTCATAGTCTTGGGCAAGGTTGTCAGCTAGAAAGAGACGTAAACACAATACCAGCCATCGTGTTGTTCTGAGGATGAAGGAAGATAAAATCAGGAAAAATCACACAGTGCTGAAAATGAAAGATGTGTGTTCTCTGAATCCTTTGATCCAAGGCCTTTGCCCCATGCTATATTTAAGAGGCAGAATTCTCTTGCTTTCTAGTGACAGAAATTAACTCAAATTAACCTAAGCAGAAAATGATTCATTGGCTCAAGTGTCTGAAAAGAGAGGAGGTTAGGGATCAGATCAACTGTTGAAATGACATGGTCATCTCTCTCCCTCTTCCTTTTTCTCTCCATTGGTGTGTTCTCTCCATTCTCTCCTCCTACAGACTGTCATTCTCCATGAGACAGGTTTATCGCTCTCACTGATCCCAGATCCACATTTTCCTAGCAGACCTCACCTGCATGGAAAAGTTTTCCATATTAACTCCACAAGAAAGTCCTGGAAAAGACTGGTTGGTTTGGTTGTAAACTCTCCTGTCCAAGGGGCAAGACAGGGCCTGTTAAACAGAGAAGGAAGGTTAAGCAGAGGAAACAAAAGCTACTAAAACCCAGTCAACAGGATTTATCCGTGAGGATGAGGCAGGTGAACCTCACACATCTCCAGTCAGTGCCCCTGGTCAAGAGCAGCTGACAACGTCATCTCCTCAGGCTTCTCACTTGCTCTTTCCTCATTGAAGGCCCAGGTCTCAACATCTCAGCTGTGCAGGCACAGACTTCCTTCCCTGTTGCCTAAGACCCATACAGGACACTTTTTCAGTACCTTGTTCTTCTTTCTGTGAGGTATTGGGGCTAGGGATGAACAGGAAATCTATAGACTGGACTGCACTTCTGCTTTTATGGTCTGAATTTATATCCCTATCAAGTTCCCTGATTCTTCTTCTGTAGATTTCCAGGATTCAAGGCAAAGGCATTATCACTCAGTCTGAATAGTTGAGGCCTGTGGAAACCTGTGTGGAGGGAGGCGGACAAGGCAGACCGCAAGTGGGAAACAGTGAATATTGTAGGTTTGAGTGTGATGAGTACCAGGCGCCCTGGGGCCCAGGTCCCAGGCTTTCTTACTTTTCCCTAGGAGTTGGCTGCATTCTGGTAAGAGGAGATGTACGTCAGTGGGCTGTCAATATGGCAGATATGACACTCAGATAAGACACTCAGATAAACTATTAGGGAAGATTGAAGTGGTAAAAAACCAAAATACTCCTGAATTGTCACATCTAGTAATTTGGGCAATTCTTAATCTAATAGGCGAAGTGTAAGAACAGAAGGGCCCTGTGACAATGGGTAACAGACTAGGGAAGAAATGCCCAGGGGTCAACACCAACCCACCTTTGGGAGGACTGAAGTTCATGGTGCAGATCTGTAGGAACAGAGATGATATTTTTGTTAAGAGCCACCTACAGAGTTAACTCCTTGAGTAGTTGAGACACTAAAAGAGTTTTCTGTGCTTTCAACAGACTAACAGAAGTGATTTTAAAAAAATAATGGTCTACATACTAAAAATTCTCTATTATAATGAACAAATAAAAAGTCATGTTTACAAACCTGGTTAGGAATGTGTTTATTTAAATCCTTGACTTCTGCATTTGCAATTTCTAAGACCATAAAGTCGAGTTTCATATCTACAACTGAAAGTTCCAGCGAGGTACCCTTTATCTTCTGTTGCTTAGAAATCAATATTTTATTTCGTTCCATGGACTCAGTCATCTATTATCAACCCTGACCCACAGCCCTAGTTGGTGTGAATTTTGCCCTGACTCCTCTGATTAAAGAGAGTGAAATTATACATGCATTAGTTTGCTTGGGCTGGCATAACAAAGTACCTCAGTTGGGGTGTCTTCAATGATAGAAGTGGATGGTTGAGCAGTTCTGGGTCCCAAAAGTCCAAAATAAAAGTGCAAGTGGGGTTGTTCCTCCTGAGAGCTGTGAGGGAGAATCTGCCCCACGCATCTCCCCTGGTTTCTGGAGTTTGCTGGTGATCTTTGGCATACCTTGGTTTATAGAAACATCACCCTGATCTCTGCCTTCATTTTCACATGGTGTTCTCCTTGTGTGTCCAAATTTCCTCCATTTTCAAGGACATCAATCATACTGAAGAAGGACCCACCCTACAACAGGATGACCTCATCTTAACTAACTACATTTACAATCACCTCATTTCAAAATAAAGTCTCATTATGATATACTGGGGATTAGGACTTCACAGAGATTTTGAAGGGACGACAATGCAACTCATAGTAATACCCCCTAGGAAGAAATAAGATAAGGATAAGAATGGAATAGAAAGTAGGAAGAAGCACTTTTAAATTCATGCTTATTACAATTTTAGTGCAACTAGAGTTGTTTTAATTATTATAATACCTTAAGAGCATTTTGTTTGCTTTTTAAGGGTTTACAAGTGTTTTAGAGCATTTGACATATTTGATCTCTGAAGAAGTTTAAGGTTTCAATTAGTGTTTAAGTGTTTTGAGATACCTAATTTGTTAAAGTCATATACGTCGGTGTATTTTTAACATAAATAGTATGAGAATATTTAGATGAATTAATGTAAAAAATGAGAAGTGAATATTAGAAAAATAGTATTGAGTGTTCTATAGAAGAAGGCCCTGCAGATATTAATGAATCTGTTAATAAGAGGCTGCAGTAAAATCCTGTTATGGAGTATTATTAAATCTTCAAATGCCCCCGCCCATTTGCCAGATCTCTCGGTACAGAGAAGAACTGCCCTAGGGAATTCAGTGTCCCAGGCTGAGCATAGCAGGAGGTGGGTCTGGGAGGTGGGTTGTGAAAGACTTTGAATGCTAAGACAAGATTGATTTTCAGAATCTTGTGCAGATAATATCTCACACATAAACTGAATCCATAAAATAAATTAAAGTGAACACCCCTATTATCATTGGGAAAGTATTTCTTTGAGGGTCATTCTTGTGCCCATTGCCACAGAAGCACCTGGAAATAATAGTTAAGAAGCAGATTCGTGGGCCTACAGTAGACTCACTGATTCAGAAGTTTAGCATTGGGGCTCAGGAATCTGTATTTGTGTATTTTATACCTACACAAAAGTTTGAGAGCTGCTTCTTTAGCTTAATATATGTTCTGGCACAAATTTGCCTTAGTGCATGATAGACTAAGAATCTGGGTTCAAATCTTGCTTTTTCCACTTTGTATTTCCTTGATTCGGGCACAGTGCTCATCTCATTACACCTCAGTTACACCACCTTAAATGCTGTTTGTTTTAAGTGTCCAATTAAACAACGCCCGTAAAGTACTCAGCACAGGCCCCGCAGTGCATCACTGTGAATACTACCAGGGCTGTTTTACTACCACTGTCATTCTTCAGATGAACTCTCAGTGGGACAGCTCAGGAGAATTTATAATCACCACTAACTAAATGAATGCTTGCTTTTTCTCCCCCTGGAAGTGACCACACTGTATCTGGGAAACCGACTGTAAACCACCTGCTGTCGGGCGCTCCGATTGTCACCTTTAGTTTGAGGCTCACATTTTCATCATGATTATTTTCTCTGACCACCACATCTCGTTCCCAGTGGGTGAATCTTGGTTTATTTATTCTAGCCCATGGATCTCAAACATTAAAGTGTATGTGAACAACCTGAGGATTTTTTTTTTTTTAATGTAGACTCTGTGTCTGTAGAGTCTGACATGAGGCTGAAATGATACATTTCCAACAAGTTCCCCGGGACACCCATGTTCTGGCCCGGGAAGAACACTCAGAGCAGGGAGGTTCAGGAAAATGGTACATCTTGGTGTGGTTCTTCCTGGATCCCCCACATTAAGTGTTGTTCCCACCACCTCTCCTCTATCTTAGGTTAGATCACCCAAGAGACCTGGCTGCCTGCCCTCAGCCTGAGAGGATCAAAAGAAAGAGTGCCCAGGTAAGTGGTTCTGTGCCTAGTCCCAGGACTTCTAAACATCAATTTTCTGTATGCTATACACACCATCTTCTGGTGAATAGGAACTTTTCTTTATTTATATAGATATTATTATTATTATTATCATTTTATAAAATAGAAGACCTGAATGGGTAGATGACCATATGGTTGACTTCCCCTTGAGTGTTGCATGAACTAAAAAGAAACGTTCATGTTCTCTCTTTTTATAGTTATAGAAGGCTGCTCACTGACTTTTGAAGTTTAGAAGAAAAATAAGAACATCTCTCTGAGGATATGATAAAGTAGCCATTGGTGTTTTTTTTCTTTCTTTCACTGTAGCCTTTTTATTCAAAAAAGAAAGTCATGATACGGGTAATTTAAAATAAATAAATAAATTTCTTGATTGTCTTGCTTCCTCCTTTTGTTTTGGATGCAAATCTGGTTTCTATAGAGTGAAATATCAAACTTTGCCACATGAGGGAAGCAAAACATCACTCTTTCTACCGCAACTAGAAAGTCATGTGTTTTTTCTGTTGTTTAGGGTTGAATTTCAAAACCTTGAAGTTAGAATTGAAAATAACAGAAATTATCTTACTAGTAATAAACCGGTCCTGCTGGTTGAAATTCCACAGGTATAATTTTCTAGCTTAAGTGTTCATTTGAAGAATCATGTTTTAAGTAAACTCTATTATTAAGGGAAACAGCTCATTTGTTCTTGTAATTGTGTCTAACCAACAAGCCCTGCTGGTGGGCAGGTAAGAGGATGGAAGGTATATTGATTTAATTCCAGTCCAAGACATCACTTTGACCACCGGATCCAGCAAAATATAGTCAGAGGCAGTGGGGGGAAAGACAAGAAGCCTTTGAGGAAAGAAAACAGATTTGCATGAATGCTGTGAGCTAAAACACAGGCAAACCAGAATAACTTCAAAAACCCACAAAAACACGAAAAACTTTACCTTGAGAAATTATTTCCAAAATGATTTAAATATTATTTAAGCTGATTTCTAGAATAGCAGCTGTTCTGGGAGGTGATAGGATTCATTTTTATTTTTTAATTGATACTGTGAGCTTAGCTTTTGCAGGTATGCCATTTGGACATGCTTCTATTTTATCTCTATGCAAACTAACAAAATCCTGTTGGTCTGTGTTCACAGAGGAAAAATTAGGCAAAAGAGTGATGATTCCAGATTTCATACAACATGCATGCATTCAGGTTCAGTATTCTGTCATTCAGCTGTGGCCTCATGTCACACAGAAATGGCTAAATTCTAAAGGAAGACATGAGTTCTTGCATCCCATTTCACTCCTCCTTTTAGGCTCAAGGTTGAACACAAGGAGAATTTTTAAAGCAAATCTTGGTCACTGAATCACTGTAAAGATGTCCTCCCGATGGGTTCATGTGTTAACTCAGGCAAGAGTCACCTTGGTGGCTGACCTGGCCTCAGGATGAGGGCCGGGGTGCTGACTCAAATTAACAACTGCATTTGTGAGCCTCACCTGCAGAGATCCTCATCTGTAGGTGAGCAGGAAAACCCAGGACTCTGCTCTTCAGCCACCGCCCCCCACCACCACACACACCATGGGCGTGGCATGAAGGCCATATTTTGAATGGTGCTGAGTCCCACCTTTTGTAAAACCCCCTTCTGCGCCTGCTCTCCCATTCCAGGTTTATTTTCCACTTCATAGCACCCCCCTGCATGCCATCTAATTCTCCAAATTCTTCTCATTCAACATTTAATGTAACAAACTCCCTCTCCTTATTGGGAACAGAAGAACAAAAGACATATTTTTTACCTCGATTAAGTCTAGCATGTTCATATATTTTCTAGGAACCAAATTAAATATCACAGTTTTAGAAAACCTTAAGTTTCTTCACAGAATTATTTGATCTGCCAAATCAAATTTGATCTTCATTATTTTCACTGCTAGCAATATATTTTCATATTTTAAAACAGGAACCATGAGTTTTGTGTGATTCCAGGTCTATTCTTTCCCAATCCTGGAGTCCAGAAGTTCAAAATTAACATATTGATAGGACTGTATTGCCTCTCCCAGCTTCTGGTGGCTGCCGGCACTCCTTTTCTCGTGTCTGCGTCACTCCGGTCTCTGTTCTGTGATTCCATCGCCTCCTCTTCTTCTGTCCGCCCCTTCCCCCGCCCCTCTCTTGTAAGGACGCCTGTAATTGGATCAGGTCCCACCATGATAATCCAGGGTAGACACCTCCTCTCAAAATCCTTAACTTATTCACGCTTTTTGTTCATATAAGGTAACGTTCACCATTTTACCATAGTCAGTAAATATTCACAAGTTTCTGAGGACTAGGACATGGACAGATCTTTTAGGGGGCTACTGTTGAACCCTCTACCAATGGACTGGTAGACACTCAGACCAAATAATCTCCACAATCCCTTGTAGCAGTGGCATTTAATGATTCACCAATAGACTGACAACATGGGAAACTCTGCTATTGTTTACAACAAGTTCAACACAACTGACAGAATAGATGAGTATTTATTTATTTATTATTTTTGTAAGTGAACAAACTGAATTTTCTTTAATAAACATGTTGTGATGCAGGTGAACAAATAACATTTTGCATAACAAGCATGCTTTATGTAAGATTAAATTATAGCAAGCCATGTGATGAAAGATTATATTGACAAGTTTTAGAGTCAAACTGATATTTTTTGAAACACTTTGTTCCTTCTCATTAACTCTTAGTAAAAGCTGGTAGATCAGCTGGGATGCTCTGGGCTACAGGTAATAAAAGAAACCTCACTTGAACTGGTTTAACGGATAAGAAAATTTACTATTTCACAGATCAAAAATAGCTCATATCTGGTTTGCATTAATTTTTTAAAGACTGTCACATGCCTTCCTGTGGCTGGTGTGTCCCTGGGCTATACATAACAGTGGAGTTCTTTGGTAAGTTGTATAATTTTTTATTTACTTACCCAACTTCACTTATCTTTCTATGGCTTAGTCTGCAAATTGTTTACCAAGTAAAGTAATGTAATAAGGGAAAACTTTTGATTTTAGACCGGTAAGAACGTTTACTTAATTTCTTTGAAATGCATTAAGTACATTCTGTGAAGATGCTGGTGGGTAGGAAGGGGAACCCCTATGACAAGTAAATACTTCAATAATTAGATAATTTATGATTATATTCAGTGTTGAGGACAAAATTTACATATAAAGTGGTTTTCTAAATTGCCTTAAAATAGTTTTGAGCCTTAAGAATTTTTCTTGCTTACATTTTTAGATTGCTTTGTAAGCTCTTACTGCACAGAAAGTACAAAGGTACACTTTAGCCCTGTTTAGCCAGAGTTATTTTAAATTTTGATTTAAAGGAGTTTCAAAAACAAATGAGGTTTTCTGCTGTACTTAAAAGAAACCAGGTTGCATTTTTATTTGGACGTTATGCCAAACCAGATGCAACCACTCCTTTCCCGCTTTCAATCACCCTTTCCCTAATTTGGGTGCCTTGAGAAAATTTATTTTTCTATTTAACCCTCATGTATTCTAGTCTGCCTTTTCTCGTACTAAGGTTCAGTATTTATCAAAGAAAAGAGATGAAAAAAAAAAAAGTCCAAATCATTTAAGCGTCTGTGAGCACCCCATAACACACACACCACCATTAATATTTGCCCAGGAGATGCAAGAACAAGACAATCCTTCCACTAGCATTGTTGACAATTTTCCAACTGGTCTCTAGTTTAGAAACTAGACATTTCTATCCATGGTGTTCCCAGTATTTACACTCTTTTCCGTACTTTAGAGTCTTTAAACAACTCAAACGCTAACAAACAAGCTGAAATCTCTTTAAGCTCAATGCTATAGAAAGGAAAGTAAACAAACAAAAGCCCTGCACAGTTGTATGGCTGTTTCAATAAAAATTGTAGTTAACTTAATGTTTCTTTAAAAGGTCATTTTCAGAAAAAACAAACAACAACAACAAAAAAAACAACAACAAGGCAAGGTCTATCTGCAAAGGACTTATGCCAAAGTAAATGAAGGAGCAAGTGACTGGTAAAACACATTGAAAGTGGCCTATACTTGTTGCAAAGGTGATGTGTCCTGCCAGAGCAACAATACCACATGGAGCATCAATGTACCTGCCACTGCATTCTCCATATTACCCGAGAGACATATCATTCCCTATTTAAAGCCGCAGTCTCCTAAGTCTGGCTTATAATGATGATCTGGGCTTTGTTTACCTAACTAGCTTCTTGCCCTTAAACTCCTGGACACAGAATATGATTGTGTCACTTGGATGACTTTGTCACTTGGATGTCTCTGCCATTCACCTCCTGGACTCCACCCCAGCTTCTACCTCTCCTTTGCCTGTCTCTCAATGCTTGTATATGCTATTTCTTCTTCCTGAAATGAATCCCCCACGGCTCTTCAATTGGCTTGTTAATTTACCTGTCTTATTTATTAAAACTCAGCTTAAGTGATATCGAATCCTTTCAGATGCCTTCTCTGAATAATACCTTTTCTTTTAGGATTTAGTATCCTTTCCTTTGTGCCCTCTTCTGTAGAACCCATCACCTCCCATTATTTATTCTTCCACCAATCTTATTTCTCTAATCTTCTTGAGGACACAAGCTATTGTACTTATTAGCTGCTCAACAAATATTTTTGAATAAAGAAATAAAGAAAAATATTTGAGACTTGGTATGTGGTTTTGATGAGCTAGAAGACCATAAAACTTTCTACTAAGGAATGAGTTTTCTTATCTGTTTTAGTCATTATAATTCCACGGACTAAATATTGTCAGGACTAACATATAACTTTTGTGTTTTCTTTGTCACTGAACTTAATTTAGCTCAGAAGCTCCCATTTATCTTGGATGGCAAAACTTTTAATCCTGCCACTTCAAGATAATTCAAACACTTCTGGTTTAAACTCACTCCCTCTTGGGCAAATACTGAGTTAAGTCCAAAGTTTTTCCGTTGACTCCCCTCCCTAGCTCCTTTGTGTGAGACTCCAGTGTTATGGAGGAATTTCTGGCCTCTGGGCTCATCTATTGTAGCTCCCTCAATGGAAGTAACCTGCTGCCTATTCTTTCTACTCAGGCAACTGTGGGGCCCTCTCCAGGGAGCTCCTCTGAACTTGGCCTCATCTCAGCCTGCACTGTGTGCTGATTTTCTGTCTCAGCTGTGTCCTCTATCTGGACCTTATTTGGGACTTGCAACTGCAGCTTCTGCTTCAGGGGCCTCTGGCTAGTAAAACAACTATGTCTTCAGGGAGTTCTCTAGCTTTCAGCCTCCTTCCCTGCGACCATTTCCTCAACCTGCAGGAGCTCAGGGAAACCAAGGGAGCTGTGGGTGACTCTCTCAGGTTCTGTCTCCACTCCCCACACTTCTCCCTGTCCTGAGCTCCCTCCGTAAAGACTCCTTTTTAGTGGTAGAGGCCATGAAGGTGAGCAGGAGAAGGACTTGTTGGGAGTGACCCAGACCTGCTCAGTCTCTGGCCTTGATGAGTTTGTGAGACCTCGCACCTCAGCTTTGAGCTTCCCATGGGCAGACTCTTAGACTGCCTAGTTGAGTTTGTCATGCCCCCGGCTCAGATTTTAGAGTTTATCATTCAAGGATTGGATTGAACAAGGAATCTACACTGTTCCATGGGGGTTTGGAAAAGGGGCACGACTCCTTGACATAGAATATGGTTTCTCTCTATGTAGTGCTTCACCTTCTGTTATATTTTAGATTGACTGGTTGTCAAGGCCAAAAAGGTATCATTCCTCTCTCCTTCTAATCTTCTAACATAGGGGATGTGAGGCTTATGTCCTGAAGATCTAGGGAGGAAATATATGTTGAAAGTGTTGGTACACAAAGGTGCTTAATTATGTTAATTTACTTCTTCACAGTGACAGAAATGATAGATATTAACAGTTGAATAGATAAGATTATCTTTTTCAAAGCTAGAGAGCTGTCTCCAAGCCCTGAAAATAAATTACATAGGCTGACCATATTCTTTTATGTTTTTCAGTTTTTAAAAAGTTTTAAAATTTTATTAATAATTTTTAATTTTTTTCTCAATAATATAATACAATTTACCTAACATTTTCTAAACTGTGAAGACTAAATTATTTTTAAATGAATAAGTATCATCTATTTTTGTAATGTTATTAGAGTGTGACCTGAATTTAGAAAACAAACTATTTTTATTTAACTTATTTATTTTTAAATGTTTTTATTGTATTTTTTCCTATTACCATTTAGTTCCTTTATACTCCCTTCCCCCCCCCCAGCCATTACCATACTATTGTCCACGACCACGAGTCCTTTTTCTTTTTTGCTGAACCCCTTTACCCTCCTCCTGTCCCTCTCCCCCCTTAGCTGTCATTCTGCTCTCTGAGTCTGTCTCTATTTTCCTTGTTAGTTCAGTTTCTTCATTAGATTCCACATATGAGTGAAATCATATGGTATTTGTCTTTCTCCGACTAGATTATTTCACTTAGCATAATGTGCTCCAGGTCCATCCATACTGTTGCAAAGGGTAAAACTTTGCTCTTTTCTTATAGCCAAGTAGTAGTCTATTGTGTAACTACCCCATAGTTGTTTTATTCACTCATTTGCAAATGTACATTTGAGTTGCTTCCATATCTTGGCTATGTAAATAACACTGCACTGAACATAAGAATGCTTATGTTCTTTCAAATTAGTGTTTTGGGTTCCTTCAGATATATATTCCAGAAGTGGGATCGCTGGGACAAAAGGCAGATCCATTGTTAATTTTTTGAGGTATCTCCATACTGCTTTCCACAGTGACTGCATAGTCTGCATTCCCACCAACAGTGAAACAGGTCTCCCTTTCTACACATCTTCACCAGCACTTGTTGTTTTAAAATTTTATTAGTAACATTTTTAGATGTGAATATTTCTAAAACAAAATAAAACCCTTCTTTTTTTTTTTTTAATTTTTTTATTTTGGTTTTTCAATTACAGTTGTCCCCTTTTCCCCCAATTTCTCTCCCCCACCCAACCCACCCCCTCTCCCACAATCATATCCCTCCCCGTTGTCCATGTCCATGAGTCTTTTATGCAGGTTCTTTGACTAAACCCTTCCCTTACTTATCCCCCTTCTCTTCCTCTCCCCTCCCCCCTATTGACTGCTATTCTGCTCTTTGTTCTATTTAGTTCCTTTGTTTGTGTTGTTCTTTAGTTTCCTGTATTAGGTGATATCATATGGTATTTTGCTTTCTTTGCCTGGCTTATTTCACTAAGCATAATTCTCTCTAGTTCCATCCATGTTGTTGCAAATGGCAGGAGTTCCTTCTTTCTTTCTGCTACATAGTATTCCATTGTGTAAATGTACCTCAGTTTTTTGATCCACTCATCTACAGATGGGCACTTAGGTTGTTTCCAGCACTTAGATACTGTAAACAGTGCTGCAATGAACATAGGGGTGCATAAGTTCTTTTGAACTGGGGTTTCAAGATTCTTCGGGTATAATCCTAGTAGTGGAGTCATTGGTTCAAAAGGCAGTTCCATTTTTAATCTTTTGAGGTAATTCCATACTGTTCTCCATAGTGGCTGCACCAGTCTGCATTCCCACCAACAGTGCAGTAGGGTTCCCGTTTCTCCACATCCTCGCCAGCACTTGTTGCTTGTTGATTTGTTGATGATGGCCATTCTGACTGGTGTAAAATGGTATCTCATTGTGGTTTTTATTTGCATCTCCCTGATGGCTAATGATGTTGAGCATTTTTTCATGTGTCTATGGACCTTCTGTATATCCTCTTCGGAGAAGTGTTTGTTCAGGTCCCTTGCCCATTTTTTAATTGGGTTGTTTGTTTTCTTGATGCTGAGTCGTATCAGCTCTTTATATATTTTGGAAATCAGTCCCCTGTCTGTGATGTCATTGGCAAATATGTTTTCCCATATGGTTGGTTTCCTTTTCATCTTGCTGATGTTTTCTTTTGCTGAGCAGAAACTCTTCAGTTTGATGTAATCCCATTTATTTATTTTTTCCTTTATTTCTCTTGCTTTAGGAGATGTATCTGTGAAGAGATTGTTACGTGAGATATCTGATATTTTCTTGCCTATGTTTTCCTCTAGGACTTTTATGGTGTCACGGCTTACATTTAAGTCTTTGATCCATCTTGAGTTTATTCTCGTGTGTGGTGTAAGTTGTTGGTCTAGTTTCATTTTTTTGCAGGTCTCTATCCAGTTCTCCCAGCACCATTTGTTAAAGAGGCTCTTCTCACTCCATTTTATGTTCCTTCCTCCTTTATCAAAGATTAGTTGACCATAGAGGCCTGGGTTTATTTCTGGACTCTCTATTCTGTTCCACTGATCTATATGTCTGTTCTTATGCCAGTACCATACTGTTTTGATTACAGTGGCTTTGTAGTATTGTTTGATATCTGGTGTTGTGATTCCTCCTACTGTGTTCTTCTGTCTCAAGATTGCTTTTGCTATTCGGGGTCTTTTTTGGTTCCATATGAATTTATGGAGTATTTGTTCTAGGTCTGTGAAATATGTCATTGGTATTTTAATAGGGATTGCATTGAATTTGTAAATTGCTTTGGGTAGTATGGCCATTTTGATGATGTTGATTCTTCCCATCCAAGAACATGGTATTTGCTTCCATTTATTTGTTTCTTCCTTAATTTCTTTCTTCAATGTTATGTAATTTTCAGAGTACAGGTCTTTTATCTCTTTGGTTAAGTTTACTCCTAAAATAAAACCCTTCTTAACTCAGTTTCTTCTATTACATGTTCATGGATTTATGTCATTTTAGCTTTTCTGTTTTTAAATGAATAATTAGTTCTTCCAGCCTTTACAGGTAAGTACTGTAATGCTCAGTTGGTTAGAGCATCATCCCAATATGTCAAGATAACAGGTTCAATCTCCTGTTGGGGTGCATGCAAGAATCAACCAATATTTAGTCACCTAAATGAAAAAAAACAAACAAGTCAATGTTCCCTTCTCTCTAAAGTCATTCTTTTAAAAAGGTCAAGTGCTGGCTGGTAATTCTCATTAAAATATGATACATGTAAAGCAATGTTCTTAAGAAATAAATTCAAAGCACATTCACAGCTATAAGCTTTGAAGAAAAAAGAATACACAAGTATAATTTGCAACTTATGAATATAAGAATAGTTCTTATTGAAGACCATTTATTCCATAAGCAAATAATATAATTGAGGACAGAATGCCAATTGTTCAGAATTGACCAAGAGACCGCCTCATAATGGGCTGGAGCTGTGTGCTATTGTTCAGTGGCAATATTTACACTGCATATTCTCTAATTCCCAAGTTTCTTACAGTAGTTAGTTAGCTGCATAAAGCTAGGCTTAACCCCAAGAAAGAACTGAAAATAGACTGCATGCTTTCTATCAGTTTTTTTGAAGCAATGGGTAAAATTACCAAATTATTTCATGTGATAAGAAGAGTGGTCTGACTGCGATGTACCTCCTGAGGCATAGAGTGCTGCTCTCATAATTATAATGTTTCCATCTCACAGAACTCTTGTTAAAATAAGATGAGATAAGGCAAGTGGAACCATTTAACATAGTTCTGAGAATATAGTAAAATGGAATATGGAGCTACATTTGAACTGAATGGCTGAGAAATATTGGAATCAGTCCCTCACACCACCAAGGGCCAAGCTCACCAGGTTCTCTAAGACCGTGCTGGGTGGGTATCCTTCAAAAAATCACAAACCCACCTGAAAATGAGCAATTTCTCAAGGCTAAATTTTGGCCTTGTGTACGATTGTGAGAATGTGGAGATACCCATGAAATGCCAAATTCAGTGTAATTTGATAGGAGAACTTGTGAAGAATTTGACCATATTATTAAAAGACTTAATATTTTGTATATGTGATCCTGCAATTCCACACATAAGAATTTATCTTAAGAAATTTTTTAAAATAGTGTATATATCAAAAATAAAGTATTAGGCTCTTTTATAAGCATTACTTATAATATTAAAAGACTGAAAACATTCTAGGTATATCACAATAATGAAATAGATTACTATTTGGATGTTAAGAATAATGTTATATAAGACTCGTTAATGTCATGGGAAGATTGTGTGGCATATCATCAAAAATAAGGACATTAAATATACTATGTATATTATTATTTAAATTCTATTATACACACAATATAGATGA
Organism: Furipterus horrens; assembly: GCF_987537825.1. NCBI lineage: Eukaryota > Metazoa > Chordata > Mammalia > Chiroptera > Furipteridae > Furipterus > Furipterus horrens. The sequence goes on from NW_028327177.1 coordinate 47,153,705, forward strand.
CCTTACAAATGCATATACACACAAGACATATACACACTCCACAGCATACACATACTGACAGATACATGCACACAAAGGGCAAAACAAAAGGATGACTGGAAATCTCTATAACAAAATTTAAACTGATTTTCTCTGGGTAGTGGGGTAATTATTATTCTCACTTTCTTAATTTTACCTGTTTAGGCTATCCAAAATTCCAACAAAAAGTTGTTTTCTAATAAATAAGAAAACTTCAAGTTTACCTTTTGTTTTGTTTCTTTTTTTAATTACAAAGGTCATCTCTGAATCCTAGAGGGTTGAATTAACATTACATGTTGTATGTGTTTTCTTACATGAAAGTGCATTATTTCTCCTGCACCCTAACCTTTCCTTGCCTTGTATTAGAAGGATAATATAATTAGTTGCTTGTTTCATTAAAGCTAGTTTAGTGATCAAGGCATTTCTTGAGACAAAGCAGATGTTTCTAATTAATTTACTCTGGTTGATTAGATTAAAACTCTGCAATGGAAATATTCATCCAGGTTGAAATTAGCTTTGCCTGAGTTTGTCATACTGAATGGTTGTAAAGCCTAAATTTATACTGATATAAGTAGATGTACCTGAATTGACTGGTGGTTTGATTATTGTTTTTATGTCTTTTAAAAAGTTAAAATTGTCATCTTTTGACATAACGTATGATACCATGTTAAAACCAATGCTCTTTATGTTTACTTTCTTGCCTTTAGTTCATTTTAGGTGCAAAGGAAGAAACAACCTACTTATTTCCTCCTTCATATAAAACTCTGTGTTAGTATTAGGAAGGGGCATGGAATGAAGATCTAATTGTTACCTTCTAGAGTCTCTGCTCCAGTGGAGCGTTTGGGCACACATGTATTGGGAGGGGGGTGGTAGCTTTCTAGGCAGAAAGAGTAGTTTCAAAAGACAATGCAGAAAATTATAGTGTCCAAATGTTCAGGAATTATCTAGTAGAGTGGTGTGAAAGAACCATAGGGTCAGCTTAAATGAAAATAAGCTACACATTTAAGTTGAAATCAAGACACTGAATATCAAATTAAGAAGGTTGGAATGAGTATTGAGCAAATATTTTAAACAAGGGAATTTTCTAGAAAAAAATGTGATGACTGGACTTGATAAGGAAAAGACAAGAGTCCCGGAGGTTGGTTGTGAGGCCAGTGCCCTTGTACATACAGCGAGACTTCCTGAAGGCCTAGGCAAGTGTAGTGGCAACATGAAGATGAAGACTGGGTTGGTAAAGACAGGATTAGAAAAGTTTAGGCACAAATTGGATCCGCTATAAAGTGGAAGGGGAATCTGAAGAAAATGTCTATCTACCAAGCATGAGAAACTTGAAGGAAAATAATGGCAAAACCATTATAAAGATGTTACTACTAGTAATAATGATAATGACGATGATGGTGATGATAGTGATAAGGGGAGAAGGAGAAGCTGGTGAGTTTCTTTTATGCATGTTGAGAGGTTGGTACTATGGAGAGAACCATGTAAAAGTAGCCAGCAACTGCAATTGTGAGCCTGAAACTGGAGAAAAATCAAGACTATATTTAAAAGAAAGATGGAAGAAGAGGGGGCAAAAATGGAGAGAAAAAAAAAAAGAGTAAAAAAGAGTTGTTACCAAAGCCAAGAAAAGCGATTCTAAAAGAAAGAGAAAGTCATTCATTCATTGATTCCTCCAATAATTATTTAAGACTTTACATACCAGGCATTCTTCTAAGTGCTGGGAATAAAGAGGTACATAAGGAAACAGATTCTTTGATGTCATGGAACTGACCACTGAGTGCTTTAATTTATTTTAAAATCAGAAGAAACACATGAACTTTTAAGTCAAAGATAATATGTAATATTTATTTATTTTTATAACAGTCCAGTTGTAAAATATAGTTTTTACTTATGCTTTCATGAAGGAACAGACCACAAAGGCAAAAGTGCCCAGGGCCCAGAGAAACTAGGCTACAGGCCTAGAGACAGAGCTTAGTGGCTGCTTTAGAGTGAAGGCCAGGGTTATTCTCCTGAGATGACTTGAATTTAAGGAGAGAGGAAGCTAGGGAGTATTTGTATGGAAATCATACCAAATAATGAACCCTCTCTGAGAGAGGTCATTCTCTCTGTTATCCTTCAAGAACAGATGGCAGTAGAGTATTAAGATCTAGATTGCCATGGATTTAGGAGGAAAGAGTAGGAGAGTTTTTCTTAAAACTATAATATTGGGAAAGGGTTGATGGGATAGTCAATGGAGAGAGAAACCAGGTTAATTAAGTCTTTCACGTTAGTATTCCTTCAAAGTAACTTCTTTTGTGCACCATGATTCCATACCACTAAATGCTATTAACATTGTCAAGGCAATAGGTTTTGAAATTTAATAAATAACTGAATCCTGTCCAGATGGTATTACAACATTCATTGGGCTCTATAGAGGCAAAGCTAATGCCTGCTAATGTTCAGAAGATAGTAAACCAATACATCTAATGAAATGAATTTGCAGACTGTTCACTACTCTTTGAGTTTTGCAGTCCTTTGAATGGTAAATTAATATGACCTAATAGAACAGCTGCTATGTCATTTGTCATACTTACCTGAATAATTGCCTTCTTCTCATCTTTTTCTTCATGTTATTTAAACTATAGTGAAGAGATTATTTAGATATCTAGCTCCAGGTTCATTATTAGTATAGTCAACCTCATTAATCTTCAAGAACTTTTTCATTTTTTTTCATTTACCAGAGACTCTGACTCATCCAAACATACATAGCCACAGTGGTAAATTGAATTGGGAGTCTCTGTCTCCCACCATTTTCCCTTTGATTTGTTGCAGTTGTACTGCCAAAAATGTTGCTTAGACCAATAGTTTTGGGAATTAAAATGGTAAGCTTTATAAACTTATTTTATAAATGAGTTGCCTCCTTTAGAAAATGATTATGATATATTAGTCTAGTATGATCCTTCTAGGATCATTTTAAAACTCAAATGGGTTCATGTATACAAAGCTCTTAGAACTTATTAAGTGTTAATAAATGTGAGTGATTGTTTTTAACATTATGTCATATTTCCTCCCTATATTGTAAGCCACTAACTCCCTGTTCTTGCTTGTTTCATTACATGCAGCCCTGGGCATGACTTATAGAAAAGAAAAGGAAATGATGAAAGAGTGATTCCCAAAGGAACTCCTCTTTCTCCCTCATCTGTCTCCTCCATACCCATCAATAAATATCCAGTCTGCATATTACATTTTCTGAGTACCTTTGACTCTCTTCCTTCTCTTTAACAGCCCACATCACTTCTTACTTAGATAACTGACCTTCTGGCTGGTCTTCATCTTCCCCCAAACAATTGTGTACTCTTCATGCATCAGGAGGGAGGTTTCAGAAATCTAAATCAGAGCATATTAGTGTAGGCTTAAAACCACTTAGTGGCTTTTGTTACCCTTAAGATGGAGATTGTAAACCTTCTCATGTTCTACCTAATACGTCCCTACACTTGTCAGACCCAAACTGGGCCCCTCTGCTCCTCACTCTCTGCTTTTTCATAACTATTCTGGCTTTTGTTTCCTGTGCTCTTCCCCATCCATAAGCCTGACATGCAGTGTGGAGAAGGCAGCCTTCCTCTGTCTGTCTGTCCCATTTACATCCATGTGCTGAAGAACGAGTATGTCTGAGGCCTTGCACACAACAGATGCTCAATGAATGTTAGTTGAATAAAAGTGATTGAAAAATGCATTTGGCTTTTAGAAATGGCTAGCTTTTAAAACTGTAAGTTTAGATCATAAGCATTTTTGATAAGGGAAAATAGGTGTGGTATACTTACTCCATGGCAATCAAATATTCTGTTATTATTATAAACCTGCTAATCTCAAGGCCTGACACATGGTAGGTTTAGAATGAATTTTCTCTCCTTCACGTACCTTCTCTATTGTTGTTTGATTCACCACTCCCTTCATACACCAGGATTAGAGCAAACACTGTTGTCATCACCTCTTCTTGGTCAGGAATATCCATGGCTGGTTACTGTACTTAGATCTCCACACAGCCTTGCAGCCCAGAGCAGAAAGTATCAAGGGAAGGACAGAGGGGTTAATTCTGAAAACACTTATTTATTTTCTTCTCCATCCCCAAGTTCTTTGCATTTTCACTTGCCTTTTCTCCCAACCATACAGTTAGACCATTCATTCTGGATTTATCATCTTAGGAGATGACTATGACACCAGAGAATAAAGAAAAAGGTGTTTTCTTGAATTTTTAGTTTCAAAAATCGAACTTAGGTTGAGGGATAAGAGAATCATATATATGAGCAAATTTCCTCTCTACCCACCTAAAGAGCAAAATATTATTTCTTGGGCTGGTGAGAAAGCTGGAGGGAGTTAGGCAGACACAGGCACTAGGGAGGGTTCATTCCTAAGGCAGCACCCCTCCAAACTGAGACCTCCAGAAACACTCATTCCAATATATTTTTATCTGAGAGCAGAAAGGTTATATGCCAATGTTCTTGTATGGCCCAGAAATAACTAGATCCCAGAAAGGAAGTGGTTGCGAAATACTTCTTGTAAGCCTCACAGTTTCCTGAAGCATGGAATGTGTGCAGCAGAATGAACCACAAGTGCTCAAGACTACCAAAAGTTATCACAGAGACTTCTGCATCTGAAGGATTTCATGGGGACTCTGTGTTGTCACTGGTGTGAATTGCTGACAGAGGACCAGGTGGGTGATGGACCTGTCACCAGGGGCTGACATGACCAAAAGACTGGAAGGAGACATAGACCATAATGCTGTTCAACCCCAACCTCAGTACTCTTTATGTCTTGGAAACTTAGACACAACCTCAAGAGAAGGATGAAAAGTGAGATGAGAATTCTTAAAATAATTATAATTCAGTTTTTGTTACTTCAGCAGGTTAAGGGAAGGTCAAATAATAATTAGGTTTAATTGTGTCAAAATAAAAAAAATTACATTTGCATACTTGAATAGTGGGCTGAGACTAATGCCAATAGTTCTGTATCTACAGTCCAAGGAAGATCAGAATAGTAAAGATAGGAATAAATCATTCTTTCTGACCCCCTTGCTGGGGCATGAATGAGGATAGGGGTGGTGGCCTCCTCCTTCTTTATTTTATTCCTGTGTCTTTCATGGCAAAATAAAGTGTGTAACTATGCATTATGTCCTTAAAGCCACCATGGTGCCACTGCTGGCTGCCAATGTTTTTCCCAAAATAGTGTAACATGCTAAGAGTCACCACACATTTAGCCACAATAAGAATATTCTCTTCCAGAACCAAGAGCTGACGTTCATTCTAGTTTTTGTTCACCTGTGTCGTCAAACTTAGTTATGACAGCTGACTCTGTCCTCATATAATGTCAATAATCTTCTTGACCAATAAACCAGCTAGAATGGGAAGAACTAGAAAAAAAAAATACATGAGCTTTAGAACCAGTCAAATCTAATTGCAATTAACTCTTTTACTTCATAACTATGTTGGCTAGAGCATATAATTTACCTTGTGTTCCAATGTTCATATATATATATGAATTAATTCACTAATATATGTTTGGTAAGGCTGTTATAAAGAATAAAAATAATATATGTAAAATACTTAATATAGTTCCAGGCTCATTGTTGCTTCTCAATAATAATCTCCTTTCAATAGCTGATCAAAAGCTCTTCAAATTTAAATATGAAGATAAGAAGAAAATGTCAATAAATTCATGCAAAACAACACATAAAATTTGTGAAAGAAATATTAGGACATTTTCAGGAAAAATTCAGATACATGGAATTCGCTTAAGGCCTCAAGTGTTTATGTATCTGTGCACAGTGCATGGGGAGAGCCCATTAAACTTGTAAGTTTAAAACAAGCATCAGTTCAGTTTAATGAATTCATTTTGGGCATGTTTCAGAACTGTTCTAGCCTCAGAAAATGCAAATGAATATCACATGGCTTCTGACCTCAAGTAGTCTACAATCCAGAAGCTAAGTATTTTTAACGATTGATGGCATGAAATTCATGACTGAAATAAGACAACTAAAAGGTAAATTTTGCTCAAGAGAAACAACTCCAATGGAATGAAGCAATTATGTTTCTCAAAACTTTCATATAATTTATTAAATGCCATAAACTTAAGGAATGGTAGAAAACATTCAAGTGAGGACAAAATGGAAGGAAACAAGTGATAATATTATGATTGTATAAAAAGGACTTTCTGGCCAGGTAGAAGGTATAAAAGATTAATCTTATTCAAGAATAAAACTGGTTCAGGGGCAAGAAGTAACAGAGAGGAAGGTGTTCAACTCTCAGCACATTCTTTGGAAACTATACTATCTTACTTTCTTTATTGACAATTTCATCTCATAGCAGGTAGAGGAAATAACAAGAAAAAAATTGTATTTAACGCTAACCAACAAGAAAGAGCTTACTGTTGGAGTAAAAGTTATATGAACCTTGGGAGAAATCAAGTCATTTTGGAATTCATAACAGTGAAGAAAGGAAACAGTGGGCATAGTCAGACGTGCACTCTAGACTTTAGGAAAACAGATTTTTCAAAAGTTCATAAAAAGGCTGGCACGATTCCATGGCTAGAGACTCTGACAGGAAATACAGGAGGTAAAAAAGAGTTAAGAAAATATTATTTAAAGGAACATAGAAATGAAAGTATGGATGTTAAAGAGTCAGGAGAGAAAGGGACAGAAACAGAGACAGAGAAGGAGAGTGGGAGGCTGGGATAGAAGAGAGGAGACAGACAGAGGCCCACACGGACATGGAGACTGACAAGAAGGACACAGAAAAAGAGTCAGCAGGGAGGGGGAGGGATGGGATAGAAAAACAGACGGTGTGTTTAGGTTCATCGCAAGGTTTTTAGACAGTGGTTCAGCTTCCCCTAGTGTGCAGCTCTCTCTTTGGCAGCAAGCCAGGGGAGCCCAGAGAAAGGGATACACACCCTCACAGATGACCCTGAATTCTTAGCCTGCTTTCCCCAGGAAGACCTCTCTGCCCAGGGGAGTAAAAAGGAGCAGTGTGACCCCTAACAGGTGTCTCTCAAAGAGCACAAACAATAGCCCATCCCAGATCATTTTCAGGCATAGTCTCAACAAAAATACCATCCAAGAAGAACGGAAAGTTCTAAAAATGAACTTAGACAATCACAAATGTCCCAATTGGGAAGAAAAGGCATAGGCAGCCGAAAAGTTCACATTTAGCTGCACAGGAAGCTCTCAGACAACCTTAGACTTAAATATATATACAAAAGAAGGAAGAAAAATCACTTAGCCAAAAGTGAAAAAAATTAAAAATATGGCATCAAGTATATTTTAAAATAGACTTAAGCAGAAAACTAGAATGAGTTGAAATATTGGAAAAATGCTAAGAAGGACAAGAAATTGGCCTTCCCAGATAATCCAACAAAATTCTAGAACCTGCATTCATTTACTTCTTCAGTTTGCTAAATTTATTCAAGACACTAATAAGCAGGGCAAGATTGAGATGTCCAAATGAATGACACAGTTTCTATTTCCATAGGCCTGTGGTCTAATTCAGAGTTTGGCAAGGGACACTTACCCAAAGAAGTCTAATGCACGACAGTGATAGGTGTTGGAGAATGTGGAGATGCTGTGAAATGGGTAATGTATCATCAGGAAAGATCATAAGCTAGGCTTCAATATGGGTAAAGTTATAGCAAGAGGAATACAGAGATTGGGAGGGGATTATTAACCTGATTCGTTGTATTAGTTAAGGGTAGGCTAGACTGCAGTAATGAATATGCCGAAACATGTAAATGGCTCATGACCATTTTGAAAAGACTATGAACACTAAAAGCCAACATTCATGCCAAATTAACTAAGATGTGCAGTGCGGTATAAACTAAGGATATTTTAATATTGAAAAGTACTTATAAATAATAGCTAATACATATTGAATATTTAGTAGATCCCAAGTTGATACTATTGGTAAACCTGTCTTATACATGAGAAACCTGAGGCTTGGACCATTTAAGCATCTTCTCCAACATTTTGCAGGTGGGATTTGATCCTGCTGTGTCTGACTCAAGAGCTTCAGCTATTAAACATTATTTACTTACCATATTATCTATATAGGTAGGGTGTATGATAACAAAGTCAGGTTAGAATAATAGTAATTGAACAACTATACTAAAAATGTTGATTAAATATTCAAAAGTTAACTTGAAAGAGAGTGCCACGTGGCATTGCATTTGGTCTGTCATTCAGTAGGTAAGTAATTTAAATAAAAAAATAGATAACAATAAAAAATCTATCATTTTCAAAAAATCTGGGGTATACACTTAATGTAACTATACATTACTCACTTTTAGAGTAATATTTCATAGCATTTATTCCTTTTTAAAAAAAGATTAAGAAACTGAGATTTAGAAACCAACCTTGACCAAAGTCATTTAACTATTAAACAGTGGGTACTGGATTAGAACCCAGATCTTGTTTGACTGCAAAGCCTGTGCTGCTTCACACAGTGAAGAGACCGTATCTATGGTATAGCTCTAGCCACTGTATTTCAAGATGGTCATTAGTAAGTAATTGTGTATAGGAGAAGAAAAAGAAGGGCTCATAAAATCATAAACTTAGAATTCCCAACTTCGACACTCTATCCTTAAACATCAGTGTTATTTAACCTTAGGTTTGGATTATTATGAAATGTAATGAAGCAACTGAACACTCAGAATATATCATTTTACTTACTTTTTAAGATTTTAATTATGTATTTTAGAGAGAGGGGAAAGTAGGGAGCAAGAAAGGGAGAGAAACATCAATGTGTAGGAAAAACATCAAAACATTGATCTGTTGCTTTTCACGGGCCCCAACCGGGGACTAGGCCTGCAACCAACCTTGTGATTTGACCACGAATCGAACAGGAAATCTTTGGTTTTGTGGGATGACACTCAACTGACTAAGCCACTCCAACCAAAGCTCATTTTACGTATTTTAATGCCTCTGCATCCCACACCTGGCTACACTGGTTCTACAATGGTGCAGGCCATAGCTCTGAAATAGAGTAAGGGGCCAAAAATAGTGATTCTTTCCGCACATTTTGCCATCCTGTGAACAATCAGAGCTAGGCCCCCAGCGTCATTAATAATGGGGAATGTCTTATCTCCTTTGGGAAAGCAAGGGGGAATTCTGAAAAATGTCAAGAGAAAGAATGAACCTGAGGATGGCTAAACATAAACTATTCACATATTACCTCTGCAATTCCCATCCATCAAATTGTTTGCTGAACACTAAAATGTCTACTTGTGTTTTCTACAAAAATAATCAATTTCTGAACTACTCAAACTCAGAAATTCAAATTCTGAGTTAGTTCTTACTTGCTGCTCTTTGATGGTAGTACTTGTATTTCCTGATATTTTATTTAAACTTAGTAGTAAAAGTCTTTTAATAATGTCTAAAAGAAGCAAATATTAACCATTATTTGCTGCAGCTTTAGCACTAAATAGCATTTGCTTTTCTCACTATGATTTTCTGTGATTATACATCAATTGATAAAATTTTATTTGCCACACTTGTAATCATATAAAACACTGTGGAAGAAACTTTACCTACATGCCAATAGGTTTAAGATAAAGTACACCACTAACATGTTTGTACTTTAACTATGATGATGATGACAATTACAATAACGACTTTGGGTATAGCAATATGAAGGGCCAGTTGCTCTTGGTTGAACCTTGAACCAACCATAGAGCCCACACAGAGCCTGACACTTGGTCAGTGTGTACAGAGTAATAAATTAATAATATTGAGTTTACTGGATGAAAAATGATGCCTCTCTTGGAGGCCTGTGTGAAGTAAAATGAGCTAGTGCTAAAAGAATAAAACAGTCTGGGAGCAGAAGGATTCTAACCACAGAGGACACTCTATTTTTGAGATTGAAAGTGGCAGTGATGATGGCTAGAATTAATTATGGGGGTAAAGTTATGTATCCTGTGGTGATAATAATAGCTAACTGATTGAGGGACTAATTCATGTCAGGTATCATGCTTCATAATGTACATATAAAAAACTCTACTTACCCTTAAATCAGTTGTGAGCTACATATTAAACCTTGGTTCTTGGTAAGTAAATTAGAGCTCAAAGAAATAAAGGTCTTTATATAAAACCACTGACTCTTGAATCAAATCTAACACTTGTCCTCTGATGCATGCTATGCTATGGTGCTTTCCAAAGGACTTTTAAAAAACTTATTGACCAACTGACTGACTAATATATTAACCATGTATGAACTCATTTCTGCTTCTTTGTGCCTTTTTATAAAGGGCCCTGATAATACCTTTTGCATAGACCCAATGGAATAATGGGTGGCAAATTCTCTTTGTGAGCCAAGGCCACAGGAAGAGGTGGCGCAAATACAGGAAATATTTAAGAATTAGTTTTTCTTTTAATGTGGAAATTATATTCATCACCCACTTCCTTCAGGTTCCAGTTCAAACTACAGTTAAAGAAAAATATGGCAGGCATTGGTCCAAAAAGGAACTCAACAAAGGAGAAGCACTCAAATATTTCCATCTTTCTCTGACTCTTCATTAATCTGTCTCCACTTTGACTTTGATTTCATCATTCACAGTCTCTGAGATCTGCTGAACACAGCTTTGAATCTGGTTCCTTAATTACCTAGGTTTTCATCTGCATAGCCTGTTTGATAAAGCCTTAAGCACAATGCTAGCAAGAAACATTGCTAATCTATTTATTTAGGACATATTAGAAGGCATAAGAACCTCTCATCTGTCCTTTAAAGACACAAATATCAAAGTTGGAGCTGAGATCAAACAAAAATACAACCTTATAAGGATTAATTCATCACACAGATGAGGACATTTTTATAGGTAGACAGCCTGTTGTTCTAAAAGTAAGATCTATACTCTGGATGTTTTTCATCCACTATGTAAAAAAGTATTAAAGAAACTTTTAGATAGGGGGAAAAAAGTTTTATGCCAAAAATAAGTTAATCTATGATAATTTGTAGGTTATAACAATGAAAAGTATAAATAAAAGATTTAAAAGGAAATCAAAGATAAAAACAAATTAATGCAATATACTCTAATAAAAATTATATTCTAACAATTACATGAAGCTTCAAAATAACATATAGAAGCCCAAAGAAATTCTTTAAAAAAACTGATAACTAATAATTGTATAGCAAATTCTTTGACAAGTGACAATTTTATCATTTAGATTTTAAAATGTTGAGCCGAAGTATAGATCAGTGTTAAAATGACTATTTACATAAAAGAACTTGAAAACTTGGACAATCTAACATTCCTTAAACAGTGCAAACCTTCTCTCTTTATATATATATTTTTTACCCCAAATTCTCCATTTAACTTTAGAGCAAATGCAGCTGGAATCTGACCCAAAACCTAGTGACACTTGATTGGGGCATGGGATACCTAGAGTTTCTCCTTCCCCCCAAGATCACTAAAAATAGATTTTAACTCAGTGAGTTGAACTCTGCCCAAAGTGTAGCCCTTGGCACTGTGGGTTGAAAAACTAGATATTGGCAATGTTTCAGCAAAGCACTGATTTAGAGGTGCTAGTTCATACTAACAAATTTCTCCTGAATGTATAATTTCCAAGGAGAAGTATTGTGATCAAAAGAAATGGATGTTTGCTCTGATTTGACTAGTATGTGAGAAGGCAAGTCTTCTTGTGGTGAAGCATCATGTTCTGCAGCCTGTCCTTACTGCCCATATTGATAAGTGATTGAGGATATTAGTGTTGACTTGAGAGTGTGTCTTCTCCCCTGTTCTGTGCTTGAATGGGATCTTTGGGTTATCATTTCTATGCAATTAGTCTTCTTCCATTTATATAGTCTTTATCCAAAAAGAGTATATTATAATTAAGTTCCTTTTTAATAATTGCATCTCAGTTCTGTCTCCCAGAACTTAAATCCAGCTTACATTGAAGTCTGAGATATTCTTAAACTTGTTAGGCATGAACTTACAAACACAAGTCACTAGTGACATGTATGGAGATTTATAATTTCAAGTTCAAAGTGCAACCTACTCACCAAGTTCTTAGGGCTTCTTACACACACAGACACTGGAAGGAAAACTGACTGAGTCTCTCTAGCTCCCAATGTCCCTTGCTTTCATTGATGTTTGATTACTTTTCTATCAGTCGTGTATTGTAAAGCATTTGTTACCTGGAGAGTTGAGTGGACACAGAGTTCATCAAGGAACAAGTTGTGAGATTTCCTTGTAGACACTCTCTGAGATTGAAACCTGGACACTTTTCAACTTGCTTCATTGCTCTGATATGCACATTCAGTTGGTACTAATAAAAAAATCACCTCAGCTGTATTTAAAATATTTTGTTCTGCCTTATGGAAATTTTGCTATGCTACATTTTTTCATCTTTGCAATTGTCTGTATATTTATCTTCTCTAATTATCTTTTCTGCATACTGTTGTGATTGAAAGCATGAGCTTCTCTCCTCAAGTCATCAAAATCAAACAGAAAAATATCAAAACATAGCTGTCAGCTCCAGTTTTATTCTGTGGAAAGATAAAAGCTAGTCTATTTTAATAATTTTCATTTGTTTCTGCCACAAAGATCCATTTGTGATAATGCCCTTTTAAATTTAAAAGATATTTTATTTGATGTCATTTAATATTTCTCTTCTGACTGATTGTTATCTGCTGTCACATAGATTGTGTCTCCTAGGAAACCTGAAGCCAATATAAAGTGTCTGAGCTCTTTTCTTTATTCTGTCTCTGACTTATTTTATGAAAACTGGTAAGTCACTTAACCACTTTCTACCTACACATGCAAAAAATAAAATAATGATTGTCAACAAACAATGCATGCTCTTTATCTGCTGTGCATCCATTCCATCACTGCCACAGATCAGAGCGCTTTTTGCTCAGCGGGGGAGGCAAAAAGCAAAAGACAGAACAACTCAGCAGTTGATGATATTCTTGATATAATTGCATCTCCTGTTAAGTCGTGTCTTTAGAACAATGATATAAATGCCAAAGGTTTTTAAAATGCTGTTAAAAATCAAGATCAATTTTATTGTTTTTCAAACAGGTGTTAGTGACACTGCTTTCTTTCCCAAGTTTATATTAGTCCCTACAGCTAGGCTTTCACCTACCCTGGTACAGAATTTAAAGGCCATCTGCTTTCCCAAAGCAATGCTGCAGTTTAGGGTCATCCCAGGAACACAGGTTGACTTCAGTTCAGATATTGGCTCTGCTTCTTATTAACTAATCTCATGAGCTTGAGCAAATTTGGTAACCTTTCTGAGTCTCAGTTTCTTCATCCACAAAATGGGAGCCATTAGCAGTGCCCATCTCATGGAGTTGATGTTAGTTAAGAATTAAATAAGATAATGTGTGAAAAATCACCTAATACAGTGAGTATGTAACTGTGGAAAGATCAAAGTTCTTTTCCATTATTTTTATTAACAAACCTCTTGAGAGTTAGTGGATCTTGTCTGTAGATGGGCACTTGTCATGATATGTAGCCTATCAAGTTCCCAGATAGTGAAGGCAACATCTTCACCACTGCTTTGCCTATCTCTGCTTCCCTTGAAAAAAAGCTCTCCTCAATCTCCCCACCATCACTGCTTCCTCTTTCCCACATCACAACACCAAAGTTTTGATTTGAAAATGATTAAAAATTATTCTCTAGTCAATGTCTTTATTCTCCTGCACCCACCTTGCCTTGTTTTTCTCGACTTGCTGGGAGTCTAGATCAATAGCATAAAATTAACTTTCATTTGTAATGTCATTATTTGTGTTGATACATTTATATTAAAAAATCCCAGGAAGACAAAGAGCTTTCACCGACTTCCCAAAAGTTGGAGATAGCTGATTAAATAAGTAGTTCATAATGTCATTTCTCTTTTAGCTGAAAATTAAAATGATGTAGATTTCTCTTAGAAGATACAATAAAAAATATTTTAAAAATAAGAGTAATATTCTGGGATAAATTGAGGTGAGAGAATCACTGTCAAAATGTACTTATAAAAGAGAGCAGAAAGTCTTCTTTTGTTTGATTTTCTCTGTAATGCATTTTTTTTTAATCTGATCTAAGTTTAGATGAGGACTCAGAGAGAATAGGGAAGGATGACTAAGACTGAATACCAGTACTTTAAGAGGAGATTACTATCAACGCAGTTGGTCTACTAGAGAGAAAGTCAGACTTGGAGCTGGAGAGCCTAGTGTCCTTTCCAGGTAAATCCTTATACAGTCCTCAGTGTTAATTACAAAATCATTTCTGCCTCTCTGGTATAGTTTCCCCATGTAAGAAGCTATATTCCTCACAGGAAAAATCACCACTTTATTCCATTAAACTCCTACGTGTGGAAATAAACAAAGACTAACCAACTGAGAATGAGCAAAGTCTATCAATTGAGAACTTGCTACAGCAGGAGAGTCCAACATCAGCTCGTTTTGATTCACAGAGTGTGAAGGCAGGCAGAGGAGAAGGTATGGAGGGCAAAAGGGAAGCTTCAGGTGTGCCCCACTTGGAATTTGTTGGCCTGGGGAAGTTGTAGGGGGCTAAGCAGAGGAGGTGTTCCATATGATTGGCTTGAAATGCATATTTGGCTTTTTCTGGTTGGTGCTAAGTTAGAAGTGGGGACAACAATTAAGGAAGTTATCAATTATTAAATCTTGGCCCTTTGGGGCCAATTGATATGAGTTGCTATTTAGCTTCCTTGATTCTTACTAGAGATAATGATCTGACTTATTACAAGTCTAACTTGTGGATAACATGCTGTCGTCTGGCCTTATTACTGTAGTGAAAGGGTTAATTTCCTGAATTGATTGCTAAAGATTTGGGGTTAGAGTTCTATTTTTATATATGATCAGGCCATTGTCCATTTTTATATTCAATGCGTCATATCTATAGAGTGATATCACATCTTTGGGGAATCATCTTGGGTTATCTGTATTATGAAACCATTTTAAGTTTCCTGGATGACAGCTGTATATTAAACATCCTTTTAGCATATGAAGTGGGGAAGGAAGACATGAAGACATGAAGTTTAAGCCAAGATCCAGAGCCCAGAAAAAAATATTAAATTTACACATACAGGTTATAATCATGGGCCAAAGTAAGAAGTAAAAAACTGAGAATGTGTTTTTCACCAGAAAAAAAAAAAAAAAAAAAAAAAAAAAAAACACCTCAGGGAGATATAACTGGCATTTTCAGATATTTAGAAGACTATCATGAGGAAGAGATTTTCAGTGTATACAACTAAGACCAGTCAGCAGAAATAGCAGGGAGGTAAATTTAGTGTAAATAAAGGGAAGCTCTTTCCAAATATGCTCCATGACAATGCCTGGAGGAGGATCCTGAAGAAAGTTTCTCCTTTGGCTAAGATCCACCAGAGGTGGTCACCTCTGATGACTGTTGTGGAGGGGGTGATACAGAAGACAAAGGGTGCCCCAGATTACACCTTATACAAATCTAAAAGTTAAGGCAAGTCTTGACATTCCCAATAAGAAATGAATAGGATATTGAGGGGAAAGTGGCAATTAAGTGATGATGTGAAATAAATTACCAAATGACCAATGAATGGCAAGAGAAAAAATTGTGAAACTATACCTAATAAGAATTGAGGGAAAAGAAATGAGGTAGGCAGGAAGGAGAATCATAGAGAAAAGTGAGAAAAAAGGAGGTAGAAAAAGAGAGGAAGTGGAGGAAGAATGAATGAATGTGAATATACTGTGTGAAAAGGAGAAGAGACACATATGGAATTAGGCATAAGAAAAATCAGTGGCTACCAGGTGTCTGTTCCTGTGTGCTCTGGGTGCATGGTCACCTCACAAAAAATGACAGTGAAAATCCAAGTAGGTGAAGAACTGGTTACACATCCCTGATTTGTCAGTACAGACCTTCCTGTGGATTCCCATTTATGTGGATTTTGGGGGAACAGGGAATGCAGTCCAAGAACTAGAGACAATCATCATGGGGAATTTATAAGCTACAGATTTAATTTCTCAATTGAATTACTGCCATTCTGTAAACCAACTCTCTTCAGAAATTTTATTTCATCTGCTCTTTTTAAAAATTCTCTCTTCCATTCCTAATTATTTATTATTCTCCATGATTAGTTGACAACAGAAATGCACATTTTAGGGATCTTATTTCAGGATGCAATCTGAACAGTCTAGCCTAAGCAAAATATAAGGCAAAGGAAGTCTTAATATTTATTGTGTATTGAGCTGGGCACTGTACCAGACATTTTATAAACAAACATTGGTTCATTTAACTCCCTTAAAACCCCCTCAGAGAGTATTATTATCCCAATTGTTTAAGTGAAGAAACTTAACTTAGTTATTAATGGGCAAAATCAGGATTTGATATAAGACTTATATGACTTTAAATTCATAGTACAGAATACATCAAGCAAGCAACAAACCACAAATAAACACTATATATTTATATATACTTTAACTAATACTTAAAAATGAAGTATGAAGGGTTAATAAAGTTAAGACTATAAATTTCCTTTTTGTATTTCACTGACGAGGAGATAAAAATTATTTTTAAATCAAAACTTGGTTATATGTTTTGATATTGAGGAAAACCAGTAAACCTTTATACAAGTCATTTCATAGACTTTTTTATAGCAATGTATAGAAGGATTTTGACAATATAATATGGGAAAATATTTTATTAATACATTATCTACATTTTTTTTCTAATTTACAGGTTAATCATGCAAAAATGAAAGGAATCCTTCCTACTAGTGACACCCCTATCTCCTGGTGGAGAAGATATTTCCTTATTGCCAAGGGGAGTTGACATCTTTTGGAACATTTCAGGATAAAAAAATATATTCCTAGAAAGAATGGACTATCTCAAGAGTGGAAAATAAGAGCATTTGTTGTAGAAAACATGGGTCCAGGAGGAAAATAAACTAGATTGACCCAGAATGTGTTTCAGATTTAACAAGAGAAATGGCTCCATCCCTATGTGGTAACTATTAATGCTAATCAGGAAATGTTTCTGATTTTTCTTTCCAGGCACAGAATAAGGTTGCCCTTCCTGCCCCTGTGCAGTTAGGTGGGGTCATGTGACTTGTTTGACCAATGAAATGAGAATGGAAGTGGATGCTTTAAGTGGGGTCTGCATTGCTTTACTCCTTCTTGATTCCAACCAATACCTACAAGATAGTGACTGCTGACATAGATAAGTTCCTATAGGGAAGACTACAGAGCAGAACTCTCAACAGGTCTGTAGTGGACATAAAGCATAAGTGAGAAATAAACATTACCTTTTTTGACCTACTGAGATTTGGAGGTAGACTGCTACTCCAGAATACTTAATAAATCATGATTAAAAACATTTTTAAAAAATTTATTTTTAGAGAGAGGGAAAAGGAGAGAGAAAGGAGAAAGAGAGGGAGGAAAAAAAATATATGTTAAAGAAACATCCATCAGTTGCCTCTTGCATGTGCCCCAACAAGGGATGGGCCTGCAACCCAGGCATGTGCCCTGACTGGGAATCGAACTGGCAACCTTTCACTTTGTGGGATGACAACCAACTGAGCCATGCTGGTCAGGGCTAAATCATGATTGATATACTCTGAAAGGGTGGGTACCCTGGCCAAGGAGATGGACAGCTGCACTTGTAAGTGTGTATGTATGTATGGTTATAAGTGTTCACACATATCTATGTCTTCTCAATCAAGCAACAATCTAATGATGGTTAATCCTTGTGAAGCTAGGCTGTATGCAACAAGAAGGTTCTTAAGCATAAAATATGCAATTACATATAGTAGGAGAAAAAAGATATGAACTCTAAATCACAAGACTGAAGTAAAATTAAAACTATCTACAATTGTTTGTCAAATAATCTGTAACGTTAGCAGCTAATCCTTTGTTCTATAGATGGAAGAACTAGTAAGATTCACAGATAGTAAAAGAAACTGCCTGAAAACACACAGCTGACCTCTTGATTCCTAATATGGTTTCTCTCTTTCTCCCTTCCTTCTTTTCAATTTTATCTATATGTACATGACTTTTTATTGTTTTTCTTCAGGTTTATTTTTTAATTCTTACAGAGTTACAACCATTAGTAGTTTTCTCAGCAATATCTATAAGCAGAATACTTTTAGAGTCCTTGTATTTAAAAAATTATATTTACTTTGCTGTCACAACTTAAGTAATATTTATTTAGGATTATAATAAATTTTCTTTAGCACTTTGAAAATATTATCTATCACTGTCAATGAGAATTATGCTGTTAATTTGAATTATTCAATAATTTTGAATTAAAAATGATTTCTAATTTGATTTTTCTCTGTGAAGAATTTCCATATTTTCTCTTTGCCCTTGATGATATAAAATTTCAACTATGCTAAATTAGATTTTTAAGATATATTACATATTCTTTTGCCATCTAAAGTCTATATATTTCCTCCTTTCTGAGAAACTAAATAATTAAAGGGTTAATCAATAGGTCAATTAAAGTATTAATTAATTGGACTTCCAACCAAGATGGGGGCATAGGTAGAAACACTGTGTCTCCCTTCACAACTCAGAAGGAATACATCTACCTCAATAACTATAAAAATCCGTCTGAAGTTCCATAAAATCGAACTAAAAGGAAGTCCAACTAAGAAATAAAGAAGAAATGTGTATCCAGACAGGCAAGAGGGGTGGAGTTGAGGTGGAGAGGAAGTTCAGTGGTGCACTGGCAGCACCCCAGAGACCACACCAGTGGCAACACCCACAGCAGCACCTGTGACAATGGCAATGCAGTGTCTGTGGCTAGCCATTGGAAAGCCCAGTCCACACATTTAAAAAGTCAGGAAGGAAACCTGAGGAACTATCGCAGCTCCAGACCAGACCAGGGGAACAAGACCAAGTGGCTCACAGTTCTGCTGCTGGGAGAAAATAAGGCCACATTGCTTCTGACTGAAAACCAGAGGGGGTTGGGTTGGTGGAGAGAGCAACCAGTACCTCAGCAGAGTCTTTCTGTTTAGTATAAAAGGGGCAAGTGCTGAGAAGACAGCATTATTCCTTCTCAGACCCCTCCCCCACATATAGTGCCACAAATGTGGAGAAACAGGTCGCTCCTCACTGACAAATACACAAGACTCCACCTCTTACAACATTACAGGTGCGACAGCCCTACCTAAGACACAGAGGCAAACACAGGAGCCTGTCAAGTTAAGGACATAGAGGAGTATGGCCCAAAAGAGGGAACTGATCAAGGTTCCAGTGGGATAGCTGAGCAATGAGGAGATAGCCAACCTAACAGATGTAGAGTTCAAAACACTGATGATAAGGATGCTCACAGACTTGACAGACAAGATTAAGTATAACAGGAAAGAAATGAAATCTATACTAAGTGAAACAAAGAAAAATCCACATAAAACCAGTGGTGAAGGGAAGGAAACAAGGGTTCAAATCAATGATTTGGAACATAAGGAAGAAATAAACAGTCAACCAGTACAGAAGGAGGAAACAAGAGTTGAAAAAAAAATGAGGAGAGGCTTAGGAACCTCTGAAATAACTTTAAATGTGCCAATATCTGAATCATAAGGATGCCAGGAGGAGAAGAGGAAGAGCAAGAAATTGAAAACTTATGTGAAAAAATAATGAAGGAAAACTTCCCTAATTTGTTGAAGGAAATAGACATACAAGTCCAGGAAGCACAGAGTGTCTCAAAAAAGCTAGACCCAAGGAGAACCACACCAAGACACATCATAATAAAAATGCCAAAGATTCAAGATAGAGAATCTTTAAAGCAGCAAAAGAAGAGTTACCTACAAAGGGGTTCTTATAAGATTATCAGCTGATTTCTCAAAAGAAACATTGCAGGGAAGAAGGGATTGGCAAGTATTATTCAAAGGATGAAAAGCAAGGACCTACAACCAAGATTACTCTACCCAGGAAAGCTATCGTTTAGAATGGAAGGGCAGATGAAGTGCTTCCCAAACAAGGTAAAGTTAAAGGAGTTCATCATCACCAAGCCATTATTATATGAAATGTTAAAGGGACTTATTTAAGAAAAAGAGTACCAAAACTATGAACATTGAAATGACGACAAACTCACTACTATCAACAACAGAATCTAAATAATAAAAATAAAAACAAACTAAGCGAACAAGAATAGGGACAGAATCATAGATGTGGAGATCATTTGGAGAGTTATCAGCTGGAAGGGGGAAGGTGAAGAAATGGGGAAATTGTGCAGGGAATACGAAACATAATTGGTAAGCTCAAAATAGACAGGGGGATGTTAAGAATAATATAGGAAAGGGTGAAGCCAAAGAACTTATATGCATGAATCATGGACATGAACTAAGGGGGGGTGGGATTTCTGGAGGTTAGGAAGGTAAATGGGCAGAGGGGAGCAAAGGTAAAAGAAATTGAGTTAACTGTAATAGCATAATCAATAAAATATACTAAAAATAAAGTATTAATTAATTAAAGAGTTAATTAATTAAAGGATTAAGCTCTCAACCTTAATCTCTTTGAATATTATCTTCCCTCATATTTTTTCCTTTGGGCACTGCTATTTGATATAAGTTAAAATTTTTCATTTTGTCATGTCTCTTCTTTTTTTATCTTCTCTTCATTTTACTTCCATTTAGCTTTCCATTTACATGCTGTGCTATGCCCTAGAAGATTCTTCTAGTATATCATGCAGTTAAATGATTCTCTTTTCAGGTTTGTCATCTTTATTAATTAATCTGTCTATTTTTATTAAGTTTCAATCTCAATTACCATATGTCTTTCTACATTCCTTACTTGATCCTTTTTATTTTATAACTTATTATTTTTCTTTTTATGTGTCATTTTTTTCTCTTTAGACATTTTGCACATACTTTCTTTAAAGTCTCTTTCTGCTTGCCCAATTATTTCTGGTCCTACAAATGCCAAATTTCTGGATTTTCTTTTCATGTGTATTATAATTTATAGTTGTGGCTTTATCTTCAGCAGGAGTTATGTTCCATGGCAATGTTGCAAGCATTTTGCATTGTGGAGATTGCACTATGATTTTGCCCTACAATGGCCCTACAGTTACGGATTTATAATTATTTCTTTCTAAGTTCCTATGGAGCTCATGAATTCAAACCAGTTTTTTTTATTAGTTTTCCTTGACAGTGTTTTTACTCCTTGTGTAGGGCCAGAATCTGCTCATGTGAGTGCATTTTCAAGGTGCCTAGGTCTACACAGTTTAGTCACTCCTGTCACCTGCTGGTGTGGAAACTGCTAAGGCTTCTATTCATTTCTGATTGCTCTGAGGCGCACTCTAATCCTACTCCAACATACCATATCCCAATGGATAGGGTCAGTAGGCAGTAGAAACTTAGGAAAGCTGCTGCCTTCTTTCAAGGCCAATAATTTGTAAAACAAATGATTTTATTCAAGTAGTAATTACCGTAATTCTAAATTTTATAGTTATGTTCCACTGTAAGGAGCTAACCTCATGGGACTGAAGCTAATTTGTCAGGCAGCAAGATTTGTGTTTTTAAATCAAAGTATATGTTTTTGAACCCAAAATGGTAAAAACTATAGATACCAGTTAGAGTGGCAATGCCAACTGCAGTTATTACAGTTAGAGTAAGAAGGAGAAAAAAAAAATGATAGTAGTAGACACTTGTTTAGATTATTGACTTTGTTCTAAGCCTGAATATTTCTCAACTCTGTCCTATACTCTCCTTAGAGGGTTGTTATAACAACTACATGTAATGAAATAAATTAATGTATGCACAATGTTAGAATGTATTAGAGGGGACTCTCAGTAGCAAATGTCAGAAACCCAATTCGAACTAGGAATACATTGGCTTACTTAACTGAAAAATCTAGGGGTGGGATGACCTCAAGTATGATCCAGTTATCATTAGAAATTTGTCTTTTTATCTCTGAGTTAGTTCTATTTTGGTCAGTGTGTCTTACTCAAAAAGACTGCTTAAGGGTTAGCAAAGTATAATTCCAAGTTGGATATTTTATCTGGCCAGCATGAGCATTTTAGTGGATAACACCGGGAGAGGTACTGGGGAGGACTCTCAACCGGCCTGCACTGGGTCAAATGGTAGCCACCACAAAAATCCATTATGAGTTGCATGTCTAGGACCAAGTCATGAGCTCAAGCCTGGAATTTTGGATGGGAGTCCATCAAGTTAGAGTCACTATTATTATTGTGTTTGTTATTAACAGTAATATTCGTTGAATCAGAGATTCTTGATATATGTGTGTCCACATTTTCATCATTTCTCCTAAATTCTCCAAAATTTGCTTGCAGCGAATCTAATTTGATGGATGTGAACTAAGTACCAGTCATAGCTGTTAGCAAACATTGTCTTCACTGGACTGGCATCTAGTATCTCTTTTTTTCCTGGGGAAACCTCAGAACTCCTCATCTGTCCTCATCTATTTCTTCCAAGTGGGATACATATGTACACTTGGACTCCCATCCAAAACTCTAGGCTTGAGCTCATGACTTGGTCCTAGACATGCAACTCATAATGGATTTCTGTGGAGGTTACCATGTGACCCCATTCAGGCTGATTAAGAGTCATCCTCAGCCCTTCTTCTGCTGTTATCCACGAAAATGTCCATGCTGGCCAGATAAAATATCCTGCATAGAATTATACTTTACTAACCTTTGAGAAGAATCTATATAATCCTAGGTTCTGAGCCAGTCATGCTTGAGACAGGAGTATTTGATGCATAATTCAGTCTAATGAGGGGATTTAGCACTAATTTAGGAGTTAGAGGCTCAGGGGTGAATCTTGGATCTTTCATACACAAGCTTGAGCAGGTTTTTAAACCTCATTTATCCTTTGTTTTCCCTTCTAGAAAATGGGGCCAATGATAACAATCTCAGAGGGCCGTTCTAAGTTTTAGAGATAATACATGGTAAACACCTAGCACAGTATCTAGCCATGAAGTAAAATAATGTTTTTAGGACATTTAGCCTAATTCCTGATACAAAACTCGTGCTTTATGAATAGCAGTTATGGTAGTTGGCATTCTGTAATTGGTGATTATCACTATTTTTATTGTAAATTTTGACCATAACCTTGTAAAGCTCAGAGTTAAGAGTTAAGATTATTATATACTATGTTGCATACAATGATCTAGGTGCCAATCAGACAGGAGTGTGAGTTCTACTAGGTACTCGCATGGTGGCTTTTCGAGGCCACTTGTCTGATATGTACTCACCTAGGCTTATGAGAAGATTTCTATCTTGGTCTCTATGCTGTAATTCAAACCAACTTCTTACTATAGTGCTTATTGCTCTATTTTATAATGGCTTGTTTTCTCTCCCACTACATTGAAATCTTTATAAGGCAGGGTGGTTATATCCTCCAGGTAGCATTTCCCTAGCACTGAGCATGCTCTCTGGCAAATAGCAGGCTTTCAACTGACCGCAGTGGAATGAATGATTGAATGCCTCAACCAATGAATTCATAAGTGATTCTGAGGTGCTAACACAAGCAGGATTTTCTGCTGCTGATGAGACACAATTGTTGGTCTCCTTAGGGCCAACAGTTACCTATATCACACCTGATTTCACAGCACTCTTTGGGTACTGAGTGCCTTGTGGCTGCAGCCTGTGGCTCTTCAGTGATCTGTCCCAAGGAACTGAGCTTGGATGGAGCTCATTATCTTCCTCACTGGATGGAGAAGTCTCATGCTCCATATTGAGTTACAGCAGTATGTGCATGTCTTCTGTGCATGGGCTTTATTTGTTATAGAAACCACTTTGGAAAAAACTTTCCCACTGCAATTTCAATACCACAGGAATTTGACACTGTGCCAAAAATATTAAACATAATTAGAGTAGCTCTTACGTGTTTAGTATTGTGCCAAGAACATTTTTTCCTCAGAGGTATTTTGACTAGAATTCCCTTCTGCACAAAAGTAATTGGCATCAAAGTTATGTCTGATGTGCTCACAACCATTTACATTATTAATTCCTCATTAAGACCTCCTTCTAGGGTGGGCTCAGGACCAATTATCCTGAATATAACTTATGAATAATTCACATTTAAATTAAGGAAGTTTTCTATAAGTTAAAAAATGTGATTGAATGATATTTTAAAAAGGATAATTGCTACATTAGAGTATAAATTTGAAATATATTCTTTTAATTATCATTAATTATATCTATATGTGTTACTTACAGTTGACTTTAAATCATGACTATCCCATGGCATTTAAATTTAGTTTTGAAGTTTTTATGATATCATTACAGATTAGTTCTATGTTTTTATATACTTATGTGGCCTGGATTTGGATTTATTTACTTACATGTTAATTTTTATTGTTATTCTACTTTATAGTTATGTTTAAGATTCCCCTCAACTTTTATAGAAAATGCTCATTTCCATAAATGCAAATAAGGAAATATAGACTTAGAAATATAGTCAAGGTCCAGGGAAATATTTTTGTGCCAAGTCAGTAATGACTGTAGAATAATAATATTTTTTATTTAGTTATACTTTGTTTTCTTGAAGATACCCCACCACTGAGTTTTGCTCTGTGTATGTGGTTTGGTGGTAGTATAAAATGCTTGCTCTCTGCCTGACAAAGAACTGCTCTGCAAGACACCAGGCTAGGGCTGCTTGGGTTCATGTGGATTTATCAAATGACAGACAGTGCCTTTAAATAGGCCAGGCAAAAGCTGTGACACTTGCAGATGGTCAGAGAAGGAAACCAGGCTGTATTTCCTGAACAAACCTAGTCCTCCCATTTCAGGAGCTGCCTAGTCCTCTGCTTCTGCTCTTTCCCCCAGATTAGAACGCAATGTCTCGGCCTGGCATGGGGTGATTATCTTCTGATTGTAGTAACTCTCTAACCCAGGCACTGTGTCCGGTGTTTCATAGTGAACTAGCTGACTGCCAACACTCTCCTTGGCTTTCATCTGGTTTAACCCCCATGTGCCTCCAGAAGGGGTGGGTACAGATATTGCTCCCTAAACCTACCTGAAGTAGATTTTCCAACCTAAAACTTCAGAGGGGAAAAAAAAGAATTAATGGGAATAAAACCAGTTTTGAAGAATTGAACATGTACAGTTTTCTTTAACAAATTTAAGGTATAGGTGTGCTAATGTGTCATGCCTAGATATTTCTGTGTGTCACATATATTACATAGACACAAAACAAATTACATGTATAGGTGTGTGTTATAATAATGATTCTTGATCTTTGGTGAAAATCTGATGAATGATATGGAACTTCTGTGCAGAAAAATTTTATTGACACAAAATTTGGCTCCAGAGCATTCAGAGAATCCTTGACACAGAGAAATAAAATAATTACATGCATATTATCATATAGTAGTGTCCCCAAAGGAAAATATAATTACCAGATTAAACACCAAGGTAAATGTCCTCTGCTTTTATCTTCTTATTAGTAGTCTCTGTTGCGATTGTATACAGTGGATCATTAGTGGTGAGGCATGAAAAGGAGAGGGAATTGTAAACTTGCTGCATTGTAGAGAGAGACTTGAATTATATAAATTTTTGAAAAAGCTCACTTCTGAGCTAAATTTGAGAGCTTTCATATCCCAGATGCATGCTAGCAGACATCATGGTATGAGAAAATTCTGGTTAGAATCTTCTGTCCAAGCAGGCCTCTCTCCCTTTGTTCATTTACCCTAGATCTCAGAGATACCATGGTTACTGAGGGGACTCCTGTATCAGGAGCATGAGTGAGTCAACAGCTTACCTGGTGGGGAAAAAGATTCTAGGGTAGGGTTATGTAAAAGGGACTTTTTCACCTGGTTTCCTAATCCTTCTATTAGAAATGATGTTATAAGAAACTCACTTTAAAGCATCCATCTGAGATTTATCTAAGATGTTTGAGTATTTGGTTTCTTCACCTGCTTGAAAGGAGGATGCAAGGTTTCCTGTCTTATGCTCACTGGTCCAGGCCGTTGTGTGCTGAGATGAGCTAACTGCATTACAGACCTTCTGATAGCCAGCGGGTAGCAGAGAAAATACAGCAATTTTCCAATACAGAACTCGGTAATTGCACCTTAAGGGAAAGGGCAGATCAGAAGATCAACTCCCCATTTTCTAATTATCTCTCAACTCCAAAACAGATCTGAAACAGAAATGGCTAGAATGGAGGCTTTCTGGCATGGACCCTGGCTCAATGCTTAAAAATGCTGCCTCTTTTCTTTGCAGGGAGGGAGTCAAAGTCACATTTTAATTTTTCATCAGTGAAATATACTGATATATTTTTATTCTATTGCTTGTGAGATGATACTAATAAGTTGATGTCATAAAAGAATAGTTTAGAAGCATAAGGAGTTGTCTGGTGAATAAAGTAAGTTTCCTAAATTTTGAGAGTTGCTTTTACATGACAAAATGCAATAAAAAATGTTTATGTTCCCAAATATATCCTTATTTGATAGTAGTTTCCTATAGAAAAAACTCATAATGTAGTCTATGTATTTTTAAATTTTTAATTTATTGATGAAAGAGAGAGAGATATGCTGTTCCACTTATTTATGCATTCATTGGTTGATTCTTGTATGTGCCCTAAACAAATATGGTACTTGCAACTTTGGCATATCAGGTCTTACTAACCAACTGAGCTGCCCCGCCAGAGCTCAAAATGCAATTTAAGTTCCCCTTTTCTACTTGCACCTCAGGAAGATATTTATCTGTATACCCACTCAATTCTCATGAAAAAATATATAACCTACTGTTACAATGCATGAAGGAAAATGAAGATAGATATTTACATTTTGAAAGGGGGCACTATGAAAGGCAAGTACAGTACAAAATTATTTTATGTCTCTGTCTTGTTTTCCAACCTCCTGCAATATCAATATGTTTATTAATGATACATGCTCTACCTCATAGTGCCCTTTCCTGGAAACGTCATGTAACTCAACCAGTGCTTGAGAGTTGCCACAGCAGGTACGAGAAGAAGAGCTAATCTTTATGTAGTTTACATTTACTTTTTTCATCTTAAATTTTTCCTATATGAAATTGAGCTAATTTTTATTTTTTCTACCAAGGCCTATGTCTTCCAGCTTCAGCTATCAGGGCCCATAATTTTATTTGATCAAGCCATTCCCAACTTCAAAATGTTCCAAGTCATCTGTGATTTATTCTGGTGCATTCTTTACATGTCAGGTATTGTAGTCTTCCTTTCTATTGGTTCTGTTGTACCGTTTCTATGTCCTTTTTATGCTTGCTATCCCTTTGTTAGAGTTCTCACGAAGTTCTCTCTGGAAATGCATTCCCATAGAGAAATACTATAATCAAAAAGTGCTTATTTCTGTAAAGCTACACAGATTATTAATATTAATGTGTAAAAAAGTATAATGCTATGTTAAGGTGCAGAAGAAGCTAAGTTTACAATTGTTATTAGAGGAAAAGTTTCTCCAGTTCCAGCTGCAAAATTACACCCAGTCCAGCAGCCTCTGTGGCAGCAGAAGCCGGGACTCTTGACTCCCTTTTTCTCTAGGACATTGGTGGCAGCTCTCAAGAGAGAAGGATAGGCAGGTCTGCATAGTGGGTACAGATCTTCCAGGTAATTAGAAAGTCAAGGCACTTTAGTGAAAGGCAAGCTAGAAGGCATATATGTTAGGACAGGACTGGGATACTAATAGGAACAGAGCAGTTCGCTGTGTTTCCCTTCTCCTTCCTGCCACCCCTTCCTGTTGAGCCTATTTTTGTCCTGTGATGGTCTCAGAGGGTGGTGGGAGTCTCCTGCCTACTACAGGTTAGCATTGTCTTAACATGCCTCTGCTCTGGCCTTCCTGACCACTAGCTTCTATCAGCAGTATTGCTGCTAGGCAGAGAGCAGAGCAACACATAGCTAGAATATATTAAAATGTTTTAAAATCAGCTCTTTTGACTTGCCCTCCAGTTTAATGCCTGTGCATACCTTAGCTGCTTGCAGATTATCAACAGCTTCATGCTTGAACAAGCATTTTGATTTCAAAAGGCATATAAAGAATGAAGACTCTAGGTACCAAAATGCCACATTGCAAAAATGAGTCAACTATGGGGAGAGGGAATCAAATTTGGAATTAGATTATAAAATATAGTGAAAAAATACAGCCCTACTAACTTACTCCTTTCCTAGGAAGTGAATTTGTAGAGAGTTTTCATATCCCCTAACCCTAACTTTTTATTTTGGAATAATTTTGGAATTGCAGAAAGGTTGTAAACACAGTACAGAAATTTTGCATGCCCCTCATCTGATTTCTCCCATTGCCAACACCTAACATTATCATGGGACATTTGTCAAAACTGAGATCTGTCCTAGGTATGTTACTAATAAGTCAACTTCCCGGATTTCACCAGGTTTTCCACGTCAGTTCTGAGCACAGAAATGCATGTTGTCCTCGCATCTACTTAGCCTTCTCTAAGTCTGTGATAGTTTAGTTAGCAGAGGAAGACCGGTCTGGAAATAGGTTTTTCCATGGTATTGCGGGAAAGGAATTTCAGGGACACATAAGTAGGAGGATTTCAGCCATAGTGGCAAGATTTATTGAAAGAGGGAAAGGGCGAGCGGGAGGGGAGGGGAAAATGTGTTGATGATATTTACTTGGGCTTAGGAGAGAGCAATCTGTCTTTCAAACCATCCAATCCCTTTCCTGGATCTGCCCAGGGCTATGCTGGTGCCTTTCCCAATCCAATCCTCTTCCTGGATCTTTGGGTGTTTTATACCCTTATCTTATCTGATCTTTTCTCCAGGTTTTTCTTTTCCCCTTTATCGTCGCCATTTTTTGCTCCTGCTGTGGGACATGCCTCATAGGAAAAGGACCTCCTCCTGCCCTCTCTTGGCTTCTACTGTGCATGCCTCAGCAGAGGAGTTTCCCCCTCATTGTTTATCCCTTCCCCTGTTACTCTGGGGGAATGGGCCCGTTGTTCCTGGGGAGAGTGGAAAGCAGGTCTTTCCTGCCTACTCACGGATTAGCATTGGTTCCACTTTAATCCATCTTAATTAGATGTCTGGCTTCCTTCTCTTTTGTCAATATGTAACTGGTTGCCTACTATAAGAGTTTCTCAGTATTTTCTTCTCTTTCATGACCTTGACAGTCTTGGGAGGACCGACCAAGGATCCAGACAATCTGATTTGTCTGATATTTTCCTCAGGATGAGACTGGGATTAGGGGTTTGAAACAAATATCACAGAGGCGAAGTTCCCTACTTAATGCTTTCAGCTGGGGATACATAACATCATATGACATTCCTGGTGATGGGAACCTTTATCACTTGGCTGAGCACATGGTTGCCAGGTCTCTTAGCTGGGAAGTTACCATTTTTCCTTTTCCTACTTTATTGTTTAGAAACAAATTACTAGTGGAGCCTGCCCCCAAGGTTGGGGTAGGGGGAAATTAAGCTCCACTTCCTACAGGGGCAAGAATTATTATTTAGAATTTTTTTATAAGGAAATTTGTCTCTTCTCTCCCATTTTTTGCTTATTCCACCATTTATATATCAGTATAGGTCCACATAAATTTGTTTTGTACTTTGGGTTATGAGTAAACTTAGTTCAAGGGTCTTAACACACATCTTCTGGGTAGAGCAAACAACACCCTGGGACAGATACCTTGAAGTGTGAGTTAAAACCTGAGCATTTCCATGGCAGGTCCCAGAGTGAAGCACCGATGACTCATTGATTAGTGACGACTTAGTCACAGCCTTCCCCTCGGACACCTTTACCACCGGCCCACACAGCCATTGCTTTTATTACGTGGTGGCTGGCTGAGTAGCCCCACCAGAGTCAGCTAATGAACAAGCTCTATTACTCATGGAGATACGCTCTGCTCTAATCTCTGCTTCATAAGGGATGCTTACACAAGCTTAATAAAAAAATTAAGCCCTTTGCTTTCCTTCTTTTTATGGAGAAATGAAGCACTGTATTCTCAGACTCCTTTCCACGGAGAGTCAGAAATTTGATAAATTTACTCCCTCAAGTTCAGAAATAAAGTATGTTCATTTTCCAAAAACACTAGTTTTTCAAATGATGGGAAAATGTTTAACTCTGTATCAGACACATTTCAAGTCAGTTTCATTTCTTTTATCATTGAAAGGACATAGATCTCAGTTTTTTCCTAGCTAAACAGTTTTCCTTTTATAACTTTAACTTTAGTATGCTACCACATATTAAAAAATGATATTGAGTGCTGACAATATGAGGCATTTATTAAGCCCTCAAAGCTTGCTCTGTAAATGCCTCTTCTGTGATCAGAGCATACTGTTTTACAAGGAGAGAACCTAAGATTGAGAAGAAATCATTGTGTTTTGGTAATAGAATTAGGCTAAGTCAAAAGCTTTCACTTTTTCACATATAAATTTATCCTAAAACTGTCTAAGAACATTATGTGTAAAAGCACTTGAAACAAGAGGTTTTCTCTTAATAAAATTTATATAAATGGGATTTTAATACCTTATGTGGTCTTATTTGAATTACTCTTTTTTACTCAATGTAATATTTTAAAATTCATCCACATTGATGCTGATAGCTTCATCTGGTTGATTTTCATGTACAATTTTTATACCAATTTAAATTTTTACCTATATTCTTGCATATGTGTTCCGTTAGACAACTGCAAGAGTCTTTGTAAGGAACATAACTGGGAGTATAGTTGCTGGTTATTGTATGTTTTCATGTTCCAGTTTACTAAGTAATATCAAAAGGTTTTCCAAAATGATTGTGTCCATTTGCACCCTAATAATGGGGCTCAGAAGTTCCTGTTACCCTAAAACCTAGCCAAACTTCTGCTATTTTAAATTTATATCACTGTGGCTAATGTAAAATGCTGTCAGTATTAATTTGGTCATTAATGAAACAGCATTTTTTGTGTTTTCTCTTCTGTGAAAATGTTATTTATGTGCTTTTCTCAATTATCAATCAGGTTGTTTATCATTTTCTTACAAATTTTTAGGAGTTCATACATTCTGAATATTGACCTTCTGACAATTATAAATTTTAAAAATACTTCTTTTGCAGTTTGTGCATTCTTATCATAGTGTCCTTTAATAAACAGAAGATCTTAATTTAGATATACTTGAGTTTACTAACATTTTCCCTATACTGTTGTAAAAATTAAGTAGAAACCTCATTATAAGTGAAGCAGGGAGGCCAGAAGAGGGAGCTCTCATGCCCTGCACCAATCACAAAGCACAATAGGAGGAACTCTGTCAAGGCCCTTTGCCAATTCCTTGCTGCCTTTCCCACCTCTGTAAAAAAGCTTTCTCTCTTTTGTTTTAGTGGACTGCCCTGGGCTCGCCATGGTTGCAGATTGCAGTTCCTTGTTGTTCCTGAGTAATCTCCACATTACTAGTGAATATCTGGCTTTGTTACTGGGCAATAATATGAATTGCTTTCTTTAAAAACAATTATAATAACAAAAAACGTTCTAAGACCTAGGTCATAAAGAGATTCTCTTAAGTTTTTCTTTTAATAGATAATCAACTGCTTCAATAGCATTTATTGAATACTATGTCCTCGCATTACTGAACTGCGACAGCAGCTCTGTAAATATTTGTAGGTATCAACAGATGTGCACACCTATTCCTGGCCTTTCTTTTCTCTTCTGTTGACCTGTTTATATAGCCCTGCACCAGTATCACACTGTCTTCATTACCAGTTACTGATTTCCAGAGGGCCAAGTCCTCTCTCCATCTCAGCCACCACCTCATACTTATTATCAATGAATATCTTGGCTACCTAGTGTCCCTACTTTTCCATATAAATAAAATCAGCTTATCAAATTTCATGCACAAGCCTATTGGGATTATGCTTGGATTCAGTTCACCAGTTTGGGGATAACTAACATCCTTATAATATTGAGTCTTCCTATTAATGAATACAAAATGTCTTCACATGTCTTTCAAGAAAGTTTCAGACCTTTTTTCCATAAAAGAGTTGAATATCTTTGCTGGATTTATTCCAAGACCCCAAATCTTCTGATTTTTTTTCAATATATTTTTCAATATTGCATTTTCTTAGTGTTCTTAGATTATTCCTGTGCTTCATGTTTAGAGTTATCCGCAGTGAGAAATTTTGTGTTCTACTAGCACCTGGGGACACTACCAAACTGGGGCCACTTTAAACTATAATACATTTGCAGTTGGGGAACTTTCAGGCTACACAGGTAGTTGGGATTCCAGCCACAGACTGTGCATGTGTTGGCTTGTGACTTAAAGTTCAGCGAGACTCCTCTGCCTCTCCCCCAGTCCCAGAGCAAGATGTGGCCCATCGCATCAGACCTCTCTCCATGCTCTGTTCTCTGGCTCATCTGGGTGCCTACTCCCATTTGCTTCTTGCACACCAGATCTAGGCCACCAAACATAGGTGAAGTCTGCAGACAAGCACAGCTGTTATGCTATGAAGCTGTGTGCAGTCCACCTTCTGATTCACACTGTTTGTTTGTCTTCCTTTATCCTGAGCCCAACAAAGCTTGGAAAAGATACTTTCTTGTTTTTAAATTAAATGAACTATTTCAGGCATTTTATCTTAGAAGTTTTCTGTTCCTCTAGTTTGCCATATTGTCAGAAGTAGAAATTAAATGAGTCTCCTCTCCCTTTTCTTCAGAAAAAAAGAGATAATTTTGTTTTTAATGAATTTATGTGGATTCCACATTCTCTTTACCTACAAACATTTGTTTAATTATCATCTTAAAAATTGTATGCTAAAGTCATTAACCTGTACTTTCTATTTCTGTGCTTTACTTTTCTTTTAAAAAATGTAGACATTTGCTTTCCCCCAGTCTTGGCATCTTTCCCAGGCTTCATGCTTTTCAAATAATTACCAGGGGTAACTCTGATGTCACACCTGACATAATTTATTTGAGCCTGGAAACTGGAAATCCAAACAGTGCTCTGTTATTATCTTCTCACATAATTTATTTCCCCCAACGTCCATTTTGAAACCTGGCTTTAAGATTCAGGGCAAGGTTGAAATTTGAGCAGAAGTTCAGATCCAGCACAAGTGTGTCTGGCCACCCCAGAGTTCTAGATCCTTGGACCAACCCTTAGGTGCTTGTTAATAAAGAAGCTCTGAGAAAAAGTGTGCCTATGCAAGTACAAAGCCTAGAAATCTCCATTTTAACAGACGGCCCTGTTGTTCTATGTGTGCTAAAGTGTGAGGACTCTTGTTTTAAAAAGGTGAACATAATGAAATTCCAGGCAGTAGCAAAATTGGGAAAAATTTTGCCTGCATCTCTAAAAGCACACCATGTCTCAACAAACAGCTCTACCTCCTCCGCACTTTGTCATTTAGGGTATTGACAATCCAAGGAGGAGGAAGAACCGTGTGCTGGCTATTGAACTGGGGACCTGCATAAACGATGCCATTTTAACGACACTTAAAAATCAGTTCCTCCTGTTAATGTGTAAACAGGCTTCGGGTGGGGTCAAGTACTTTACCCAAATCATAGTAAGAAAACAGCTTAATTATTCTCCAGACCACACGTGCATTTCTAACTGATGTTAACATTGTGAGATCACCCAAAAACTATAAGCATTTTATTAAATCCTCACCTGAACGTATGTTTATTGATCTTAGAGCAAGAGGAAGCAGAGAGAGAGAAACATCAAACATCGATGTGAGAGCAAAACACTGATTGGTTACCTCCTGTAGGCAACCTGACTGGGGATGGAACCTGCAATCCAGGTATGTGCTTTGACCGGAAATCGAACCTGCAATGCTTTGATGTGTGGAGATGACCCTCCAACCTACTGAGTCGCCCAGCAGGGCTATAAACTTTTTTTTTTTTTTTTAATCTGAGAGGTTTAAAGTTCTTCTGATACTAGCAAAATATCTAGTAGATAGTGGAGATTTATGCACCTAAAATACCTATTTTCAAACCCTTTCTCCTATTGTTTCCCTCTTTTGGCAGAAGTATTGAACTAATGTCGGGGAAACTGGTAAAAAGTAAACATTTTTTAATGCGATTAAAAGGAAAGTGACACCTTCACCCAGCAAAAGAGACATGGCTTGGAAGCTAACCCGAACCTCCTCCAGCACCTTCATTGTTTCACCCTTGGCTGAAGTGGGTTTTGCCACTGAGCTGAAATCTAAAGCAACTACAACTACATTCTTCATCACCCACTCAGAGTTCTAAACTACTTTATTTAGATGTTTTATAATGCCAGTTTTAGAAAAAATGAAATCTCTAACAGCTATTTATTGTTACCCAGTTTAATTCACATTTAAGCGTTTTTGATCTAATACCATGCCAAGGAACCTACTACATTAAATAAAAGTAAATTATGTTATATAAGCCATGATATATATGGGACACAGAATACAATCAACTGAGGATAAGAGCTATATATATATTATTGTAGCATTGCGTTGATTTTTAAGTATATTTTATTGATTATATTGTTACAAAGGAACTATATTTTAACCTAAAACAATAGTGAAATTATTCATATTTCTTTGAAGCAACTTTGTCATCTTTTACTGCGGTGCTCCACATTTTTTTTTTTTACAGCACTATAAATTTCTTTCAATCGACATTTCCTTTCTTTCTAATGTAATAGGAAACAAAAAATTTTAAATGACATTAATTTGAGTTAATGTTATTTTAAAAACTCAGCTTGTATCATTGTAATTTGCTGCAATGTTAAACCAACAGGTTTGGCAATCCTCTTCTTGTTGAAGACCATGTCCTTTTGTTTCATCTCCAGTATAATGATAAAGGCTGATAAATACCTGATAGAGATTTGTCTTTTATTAAGTAACTTGCTTCCTTTGTTGTTCCTTTTTATATTGGTCTTACCATAACATGTTTGATTTCAATTAAATAGATCAAGATTAATTATATTTGTGTTTTAACTTTATTAAAGCATACTGAACACTTAGCAAATAAGTAGAATCCCTTCAGTTATGCCACTTTAGGAGGTAAACCTAACTCCCGTGTTTTTGTTTAAAACTTCTGTTTACTTTAACTACTTGGTTATAAAGAATGTAACTTGACTCCCATTGCATCAGAATCTTAGGCCAGAGTGGAGTAAAAGAGAAATTCAAAATTGTAAGTGCTTAGTCCATGATTTAAGAGGAAACCTACTAGTTTAATTCCAGTGCCCTGTCTCCAACTCTTAGCAAAGATTTCTTCTACAATATCCCTTCAGCTCTTTCTTCTACAATATCCCTTCAGCTCTATAAATATCCCCAATTACTCCACGCATGTAACTTCTTCTGACACCTCCGTTGGTGAAGTTGTTTCTGTGCTACCTTGTGGATGACTGGGAAAACAGAGGAAACTCCCACACAGCTCCTCTTACATTGTGTATCTGGCCTTCTTGCTAGATATATAACTAACTCATCTGTATTATATATTACTCATGTCTATGACAGTTGGAACAGATTGTTCAACATTAGTGAAAACAAACTGAGGTGTATATAATGAATAGACTTTGACTTGTCAAATTATTTATAATGCTTTAAAAAAAATTAACACTGACATGAAGAATCAATAAGATATTCTAGAATACACTTACACTGTTTTTTTGCTCTAGCCCAGTAGATAGTGCTGTTCAAATGATTTATTGGCTCCCCTCTTACCACCTTCTCCATTCCTCTGCCATCCAGGAAAGGACCACCAATTCCCACCTATGCAAACTCTGAGATGCATCTTATGTCTGGACAGAAGTAACAGCATGCTTCTTAAACCTCTAAATCTCTTTAAGTTGGCTTTGCTATTGTTTCTTATCTGACTTGGTGGCTCAATTCCTGCAATTAGATCCTAGGCCTGTGACTCAACAACACTCTGCATCTGGCTGTAGCAAATGTGTCTCTCCTCAGGTCACTCAATTACCTTATTGTTCAACCTGGACTTTCCTTCCCTCCATGATTCACTTCCCCACACCAATAAGTCAGCCTTTGGTCATCTCAGTTTCCTCAGCTTTTTCACTCCTGATCCATCTGTATGGCTGAATAGGGTAAACCATAATGGTTATTTGTCTAAGTTCCCACCCAGGACTGAACTCTCAATGTTATAAAATTATATAATTAAACAAATATTCCATAATATCATTAAGTACAAGTGCACATACTAGTTCTGTCAGGAAAAAGTCCCACAATCGTTAATATAACAGAAATGGTTTGTGTGACATTGATATAAACTAGCAGCCAAGGAGAGTGGACTGGAATGCTCATGTGTAAACAATGGCGATTTTACTGTACTAGTCGGTGAGGGTGGTAGACACCCAAACATCAAATCAGCCAGGTGACTCATCCGCCTGACAGCCCAGATTTCCCCAAACTAAAATCACCTTTGAAAGGGAAGAGATTTCAAACCATCAATGAGGTCCAGGAAAATATGGGGCAGCTGATGGCAATTGGGAGAACTGTGTGAGGTCCCAAGGTGCCTACTTTGAAGAAGACTAAGGCATCATTGTCCTATGTAAGAGGTTTCTAATATTGTATCTTCTTCAATAAATGTCTCTAATTTTTATATTACATGTCTGGATACTTTCTGGAAAGACCTTGTACACTCAAACATAAAGAGTATGTTCAATAAATCCCTAATAAGAGTGGGGGTGTGGAGGGGAGGGTGGCCTTCTCACATGGGGAAGGATCGTGCAGACACCAGGTCAGTTGGCTGTCCTCGGACAACAGTGTGCTTCATTTAACAGGCTGGCATCCTTGTTGTATTCTGGAGGCAACATATTTGGCAACAGGGTTAAAAGACATCATTCAATCCATAACCATTAGATGACAAAAGGCAGGTATTAATTTTTCAATGTCCCACATTAGGGAAAAAAAAAAGGCTTCTTTGGAGCAAGGTGTGCCAAGCACATCTCACCTGTCCAAAACCCTTTTGCCCATTATATTTAGTTTGGGCTGAGGGAAATATTTTAGGTTTCCCCCCTCTCAGACCCCTGGACTCTTTCTGTCCAAGCCATTAGGATATAAAAGAGAAACCAGTTTTAAAGTGAAGCTCACAGACCACCTCATACTTCACCAACCCAGTCACTTAGTTCAGCCAAACCATTGAGTCTCAGGAGGCAGCGATGCAGACAGGATTAAGTGAGGCTTATACGTACAGACAATCACTCAGGTAATGAAATCATAGGCTTATGCCCTTTGAAAACAGAAAACACATGTTAATTTGTGTAACATAACCCACAGACAAGTCTCTAGATGACCATGTCCAGCTCAAGCAGCTAGAGGAGCTCGAGACCTTCGCCCATTGTACTTTATAAGACTATAAAGGGTCTCAAGTCTGAGAGGGAAGGACTGTTATTTTTTATTGTTAAAATAACTAATTAATTAATTAATTTAAAGAAGAAGAAGAATATATGAAAGGGTGAAGTGGGAGAGCTTGTATGTATGACACATGGGTGTGGACTTGGGGAGGGGATTGCTGGGGGACAGGGGGTGCTGGGTGGAGGGGAGCAAAGGGGAGAAAATTGGAACTATTGTAACAATATAATCAATAAAATATACTTAAAAAAGAGTATGTTCAATAATATAATGAATTTTAGTTAATGTTCTAAAAGTTAATGTGCTTTAAACCTATGGATTGGTCTGCTTAGCTTGGGATTTAGTTTCTATTGAAACATGACTTAAATTCTAAACAGAATGTTTGTCTCTAAGCCAGTTGTGATGTGGTTTCCCTTAAGTTGTTTCCTTAGAGCCTTTAAATCAAGGATGTGTTCAACTAATGAAGGAGGAATATACTAAAACATCTTGGATTAATTCAAGAAGGGCACATGTGATGGTCATGGAAATACACCACTCAGATGTCTCTTCAAAAGTCCTTGTTAAAGATTCACTGCTGGCTGTCCTATCTTCAGATCCACTACTGTATTCACATCAAAGGCATGCACACTTGTCTGCTCCCAGCAAATGCCAGAGCAAGGTGGAATACTATAGGTAGGTCTTTGTCTTCTGACATGGGGCCCTTCTTACCAGCATTCTGTGCCCTAGGACTATCCATCAGCCTGGCTGACACCTTTTCAGGGAAGTCTGGCATCTGATGTTTCTCTAACTCGCTCTACTTTTTTCTCTCTCTCCTTTTGTGCACATCAGACTCACAAACTCTCCCTATCCAGTCCTTTACTCTCGCTCCTTCACAGATATTCCCCT
Organism: Furipterus horrens; assembly: GCF_987537825.1. NCBI lineage: Eukaryota > Metazoa > Chordata > Mammalia > Chiroptera > Furipteridae > Furipterus > Furipterus horrens. The sequence continues at coordinate 47,191,728 of NW_028327177.1, forward strand.
AATGAATGTCATGTATGTCTAATTAATTCTACTTTAGTGTCTGTTTCACAGTGGACCTGAGCTGATCCATCAATTTAGTCTTCACCTACAAAAGCACTTTTAAACCAATTCTAGCATAGAAAGAAATAAAACAATCTTTTTTTTTTTTCCATACTATACTATTAAGGAATGCTATCACTTGGATGAAGATGATTTAAACACAAGAAAAAAGCCAAATTTATCATAAGGCCAGCTGTGCTTTGATAAGCTTACTCATATGTAATTAGAAAATGACTTATTTTGAAGTGTTGAAACATTTTTAAAAGGGATATTATTTTCTCTAGTATGTAGATAGAGTTATTGTCAAGGTATCTAAATCTATAAAAGGAGCTCAAATTTACTTTTGTCTTTATAATCTCTTGGGAAAGAGGAAAAGTTGGGGTTATATAGTGTGATATTAATTCTGAACAATCTTAGTTTTGGTAGCTGAGGCAGCATTATCTCCCATTGCAAGGATTTCACTAGTGCTGAAAGAGTAATCAGAGAATAGAGTAAATTCAGAGTAGTATTCTACTCATAAGTCATAACAATTGATTCAGAAAGAGCAGCCCTGAAAGAGGCCAGAAGGTTAGTAAGCACTGCCATTTTTGATTAATGTGACTGTCAAAAAGGGAAGAGGGAGATACTCAGCTTCATTTTGTCCAGAAAATTGCTTTGAAAAATAAACATACAGAAGAAGAAATATGCTCCTATACAATCATCTTTAGAAAACAAAATTTTATCAGGGTAATTGCAAAAAGGGCTAAATTTATTTATTAAAACCAAATAATACAATTGTGGTAATTTTTTGTTGTCTAATAAACATGCAAATTTTCTAGAAAAAATAGTACCTTGTTTGGAAGAAAAATATAATTCCTGCATTAAAAGTGCTCTCAATTTCTTCTTGAAAAGATAGTGCCCATGTGTTCCAGTTGGGATTACAAAATTGATGCCTCATCTTGAATTTGGTAAATATTATGAGAAATTACTCAAGTAGAAATACACTTAAGATATATTAAATCACTATCATGATTTTCTTCAGAGCAAATGCTTCCAAGAAAGGCTCATGGGAAGACAGGTTATGGAAATTAGATCCAAAATCTCAACATTAGACTGAAGCACTGCTGGAGTGTTTATTAATTTTATGTATATTCTGGACTAAACAAAATTCAAGAAAGCCAGAGAGGTAGAGAGGATTCTATTCTCCGCATATCTGTCATATGAGAGGGAATAAAGACAACTTTTATGAGACTTAGAGTGCTCGATTTTGCAAAATGACTTAGGATAATGCTTGAACATTATTCTGGGCAGAAAAGGTGATATCTAGGCAACCTTCTAGCCAAAAAAATCAGAAAAATGATGAATGTTAGGCTTTCAAAAAGATAATTTGTGGGCCATGAGGACATCAGCTATGAAGGCCAAGGCTATTGCAGTAACTCAGGTATGCAGTCTTTGGGCCTAAATCAGAGTGCAGGAAGCCAGAATGGGAACGGAGAGGAATAGAGCATTGCCAGTGTAGTCAACTGTTGGAAAAATAAAAGCCACATCTAAGGGATGGGAGGAAAAGTACTTTATTTCCCCATCTGACTAACTCTTCTTCCTTTATCACTTGGATCTTCAAGTTGATACCCATTTTAATGGTGACAACAACAACAGCTGACACTTAAGTGGTGTTAGTTTGTTTTAATACACATTCAAAATCATTTTCACAAATTATTGTTTTCCTCAACTTTAATATTAAGAAATGAGACTCACAGAAATTTAGGGATTCATCTCAAGAATTACTACAAGTCAGTAGTTGAATTGGGACTTCTTGTTCTCTCTCTTTTTCTAAAAAATTTATTGACATGACACTGGTTAACAAAATTATACAGGTTTCAGGTGCACAGTTCTATAACACATCATCTGTACACTGCATTGTGTTCACCACTCCAAGTCAAGTCTCTGTCCATCACTATACTCCCCACTATACTCTCTTCCACCTCATTCTACCTCCCTCCCCCCTGGCAAGCACCACTCTGTTGTCCATAATCATGAGTTCTTTCTTTCTTTCTTTTTTTTCTCTTTTTTTGCTCAATTCTTCCATCTCCTGCACCCACATCACCACCACCTGACAACTATCAGCCTCTCTCTATGAATATATCTCTATTTTGCTTGTTAGTTCATTTTGTTCATTAGATTCCATATATGAAAGAAATCATATGGTACTTGTCTTTGACTGGCTAATTTCACTATGCTGTACAAAGGGTAACATTTTCTTCTTTTTTATGGCTGAGTAGTATTCCGTTGTGCAAAAGTTCCACTGCTTTTTTTAATAAATTCATCTACTGATGGACACTTGGGCTGCTTCCAAATCTTGGCTATTGTTAATAATGCTGCAATGAATATACGGGTGCAAATATTTTTTCAGATTAGTGTTTCAGATTTCTTAGGATAAATTCCCAGAAGTAGAATTGCTGGATCATGAAGCAGTTCCATTTTTAACTTTTTGAGGTAACTCCATATAGCTTTTCAAAGTGACTGCACCAATATGCTTTCCAATAACAGTGCATGGCCCTGGCTGGTGTAGCTCAGCGGTTTGAGCACCAGCCTGGGAACCAAAGTGTCACCAGTTCAATTCCCAGTCAGGGCATGTGCCTGGATTGTGGACCAGGTCCCTGGTTGGGGCCATGCTAGAGGCAACCACACATTGATGTTTCTCTCCCTCTCTTTCTCCCTCCCTTTCCCTTTCTCTAAATATAAATAAGTAAAAAATTAAAAACAAAAAAAAAACAAACAAAAAAAACCAACAGTGCACTAAGGTTTCTTTTTCTCCATATCCCTGCCAATACTTCTTTTTTGTTGATTTATTGATGATAGCTATTCTGACAAGTGTGAGGTGATATCTCCTTGTGGTTTTAATTTACATATCTCTGATGACTAGTAATGTTGAGCACCTTTTCATATGTCTATTGACTATCTCTATGTCCTCTTTGGAGATGTGTCTATTCCTGTCCTTTGCCCATGTTTTAACTGAATTGTTTAGTTTGGTTTTTTTGGGGGGGTGGGGGCTAAATTTTATAAGTTCTTGATAAATTTTGGATATTAACCTCTTATCAGATGTATCATTGGCAAATATATTCTCCCCTTCAGGGGGCTGTCTTTTCATTTTGTTTATATTTTCCTGTGCTGTGCAAAAACCTTTTAGTTTGATGTAGTTCAATTTGTTTTTTTCTTTGCCCAAGGAAATACATCAGAAGAAATATTGCTATGAATAATGTCTGAGATTTTACTGCCTATCTATTCTTCTCAGATATTTATCGTTTCAAGTTTAACATTTGTTTTTAATTCATTTTGACTTTATTCTTATTTATGGTGTAAGAAGGTGGTCTAGTTTAATTTTTTGCAAGTATCTGTCCAATATTTTCTTTTTAAAATGTTTTATTGATTATGCTGTTACAGTTGTCTCAATTTCTTTTCTCTCTGCTCCCCTCCACCCAGTGACCCCCCTCCAGTTGTCTGCCCCCTTAGTCCATGCCCATTGGTTGTGCATATAGTTCTTCTCAACATCTTCCTATCTACTCCATTCCTTCCTACTATGCTTCTTAATTTCTGCATCATCTCCCTCCTTACTCCCTTCCCCCTCTTCACTGACCTCACCCCTATATGTTACCCATACCTATAATTCTTTTTCCTCTCTCATTGCCTACTTAGTTTGCCTTTGTTTCGGTTCCCTAGCTTCTGCTGTTGGTTGTTGTGATACAGTTTTTATTTTAATGTTCATAGTTTTGATTCTCCTTCTTCTAAACAAGTCCCTTTAACATCTCATATAACAGTGGTTTGGATCTAATGAACTCCTTCAGTTTTACTTTGTCTTGGAAGCACTTTTTTCTGCCCTTCTATTCTGAATGACAGCTTTGCTGGATAGAGTAATTGTGGCTGTAGGTTTTTGATTTTCATTACTTTGAATATTTCTTGCCAGTCCCTTCTTCCCTGCACAGTCTCCTTTGAAAAATCAACTGATAGTCTAATTGGGACCTCTTTGTGCATAATTCTTTTCTTCTCTCTTGTGCTTTTAAGATTCTCTCTTTATCTTTAATTTTTGACAATTTGATTATAATGTGTCTTGGTGTGGTTCTCCCTGGGTCCAGTTTTTCTGGAACTCTCTGTGCTTCCTGGACCTGTAAGTCTATTTCCTTCCCCAAGTTCGGGAAGTTCTGCTTCATTATTTTTTCACATAATTTTTCAATTTCTAGTTCTTCTTTGCCTTCTGGCAACCCTATAATTTTAATGTTTGTTTGCTTATAGCTGTCCCAGAGGTTTCTGAGCCTTTCCTCATATTCCTCACTTTTCCTTTCCTCTTTCTGCACTGGTTGACTATTCGTTCCTTTCCTATGTTCTGATTTGTTGATTTGATCCCTGGTTTTCCCTTCCTCACCACTTGTCTCATATGTGTTTTTGTTCATTTCAGCAGGACTAGCCTTCATTCCTTCCCCGTCTTCTTCAATATCTTTTGTTAATTCTGTAAGCTGCCTTATGACTATAGCTCTGAACTGAGCCTCAGAAAGATTATCTATTTGTTCATCGGTTAATTCATGTATTTGCTTTTTGGTCAGCTTCGTGATTGGTATTTCAATCATGATTCCTGCCATCCTGACCATTGTCATTCATCTTTCCTTCTTAGGTGGGGCTGTCACACCTCCTACCCTATAGGGGGCAGAGCCCCATGCACTCCTCACTACCAGGCGACCCTTCTCACCACACTGTGGAGCTTTGTGTGGGGGTGGCGGTCCAAGATGGATTCCTGCCATTCACTCTCTGCTGAGAGATCGGGAGCCTCCTCCTCCATTCCCACGCCCTCTGGGCCTCACAGTCTGAGGCAATGGGGGGTCTGTCTTCCCTGGCATTGGAATCACGAGCTGACAGGTTCAGTCTACAGCCAGGGGTGGTCCCGGGCACTTTTTTCCTCCCCTTAAATATGGGTCTCTGTGCCTACTTCGGTCCGTCGCTGCAGCCACCAGCACAGCTTGATCTCTCCACCCTGACTTCGTCCCTCCTACGCGTCAGGATGAGCACCACTTGTTTAGAACTTCATACATTGGACTTCCATGTAGCTTTATTTTCTGGAACTTCTGATTATCTTTGGTTTTGCAGTAGCTGTAGTCCTTCTTAATTGTGGAGGGAGACAGAGTGTGTCAATCTAAGCCTCCATCTTGGCCGGAAGTCTGTCCAATATTTTCAACAGCACTTATTTATTTATTTAGTTAAAGATTTTGTTTATTTATTTTTAGAGAGGGGGAGGAGAGGGAGAAAGAGAGAGAAACATCAATGTGTGGTTGCCTTTCATGTGCCCCCTACTGGGGACCCGGCCCACAACCCAGGCTTGTGCCCTCACTGAGAATCAAACCATGGACTCTTTGGTTCACAGGCTGGCACTCAATCCATGAAGCCATACCAGCCAGGGCAGGACACCACTTATTGAATACACTATCTTTACCCTTTTGTAAGTTTTTGCATTCTTTGTCAAATAATTGACTACCAAGGCAAGGGGTTATTTGTGAATTTTCTATTCTGTTTCATTGACCTGTGTGTATGTTTTTATGCCTGCACCATATTTTGATTACTATGGCTTTGTATGATATTTTGGTATCAAGTAGAATGATTCTCTAACTTTGTTCTTCTTTCTCAAGAACTCATTTTTTATTTCAGGGTATTTTGTGGTCCCTTATAAATTTTCTGAATATTTGTTTTAGTTCTGTGAAATATGCCATTGGTATATTGATATGAATTTCTTGGAACCTATAGATTTGTTTGGGTAATAAGAATATTTTAATGATGTTAATCTTCTTATGCATGAACATGGTATATGCTTCCACTAATTTTATCTTCTTCAATGTCTTATAATTTTCTAGGTATAGTTTTTACATTTTTGGTTGAATTTATACTTAGGTATTTTTTGAAGCAGTTGTAAATGGGATTGTTTATTTAGTGTCTTTTTCTGGTAGTTTATTATTGGTGTATAAAAATGGCACTAATTTGTGCCCATTAATTTTGTATCATGCTACTTTACTGAATTCATTTATCAGTTCTAGTAGTTTTTATTTTGTGGAATCAATCTTGTCACCTGTAAATAATGACAGTTTTACTTGTTTCTTTCCAAATTGGATGTCTTTTATTTGTTCCTCTTGTCTGATTGCTGTAGCTAGGACTTCCAGTATTATGTTAAATAGGAGTGGATAAAGCTGACATCCCTGTCTTGTTCTTGATCTTAAGGGAAATGCTTGTAATTTTTGCCCATTAAGTATGATGTTGGCTGTGGGTTTGTCATATATGGCTTTTACTGTGTTGAGTTATGTTCCCTCTATTCACACTTTGCTGAGAGTTTTTATTATAAATAGGTGCTAGATTTTATCAAGTGCTTTTTCTGCATCTATTAATATGATCATGTGGTTTTTCTTTTTTATTTTGTTTATGTGGTATATCACATTTATTGGTATATTGGATATTGTATCAACCTTGCTCTCTGAAATAAATCCCATTTGATTATGGTGTATTATCTTTTTAACATATTGCTTGATCTGATTTGCTAATATTCTGTAGAGGATTTTAGCATCTATGTTCAGCAGGGATATTGACCTGTAATTTTCTTTGAAGTGTCTTTATCTGGTTTTGGAACTAGGATAATGCTAGCCTCATAAAATGAGCTTGGGAGTCTTCTTCATTCTTGAATTTTTTATAGTAGTTTGAGAAAGATTGGTGTTAGTTCTTCTTTGACTATTTGGTAAAATTTGCTTATGAAGCCATCTGATCCAGAACTTTTGTTCATTTGGAGTTTTTGGATTTCTGCCTCAACTTCACTACTTGGATTCTGTCTATTCAGATTCTTTGATTCTTCCTGATTCAGTTTTGGAATATTGTATGTTCCTTGGAATTTATCCATTTCACCCAGATTGTCCAATTATTGGCATATAGTTGTTTGTAATATTTTCTTGCAATCCTTTGTATTTCTTTGGTGTCAGTTGTTACATCTTTTTATTTTCATTTTTGATTTTATGTACTTGGGTCTTCTCTCTTTTTTATGAATTTGGTTAAAGGTTTGTCAATCTTGTTCTTTTTTTTAGAACTGGAATTTCATTGATATTTTGTATTTTCTTAGGCTCTATTTTGTTTATTTCTGCTCTGATCTTTATTATTTACTTCCTTCTACTTGTTCTGGTCTTTGTTGTTTTTCTGGTTCTTTGAGGTTCAGAGTTAGATTGTTTATTGGAGATTTTTATTGCTTCTTGAGGTAGGCCTAAGTGCTATGAACTTCCCTCTCAGGTGGGTTGTTGTGTTCTCATTTTTGTTTGAAGATATCTTCTTATTTCTTTCTTGATCTCATTATTAATCTACTCATTGTTTAATAAAACATTATTTAGCCTTCATATCTTTGTGTGTTTTTCAGGTTTTTTAAATATTAATTTCTATATTCATACCATTATGGTCAGAAAGGATGCTTAATATTATTTCAATCTTTTTAAATTTATTGAGACTTGTTTTGTGTCCTAAGATGTAGTTTATCCTAGAAAGTGTTCCATGTACACTTGTAAAGAATGTATATTCTGCTGTTTTGCGGTGAATGCTCTGAAGATATTGATTAAATCCATCTGATCTAGGATGTCATTTAAGGGCACTGTTTTCCTGCTGATTTTCTGTCTGGAAGATTGATTCATTGATGTCAATGGATCCCCTACTATGACTGTATTTCTGTCAGCCTCTCCCTTTATGTTCATCCATCTTAGCTTTACAGATTTAGGTGCTCCTATGTTGGGTACATTAATGTACATAAAAGTTATATCATTCTGTTGGATTGCTCCCTTTATCATTATGTAGTATTCTTCTTTGGCTCTTAGTATAGTCTTTGTTTTGAAGTCTATTTTGTCAGATATAAGTATTGTTATTCAGCTTTTTACAAATTTTCACTTGCATAAAATATCTTTTTCTCTCCCTTTACTTTTAGTCTGTGTGTACATGTTTTGTTCTGGCTTGGATCTCTTATTAGACAATATAAATATATACACACACACACACACACATATATATATACAAACACACATATATATATACACACACACTATATATATGTACATATATATAGAGAGAGAGAGAAAGAGAGAGAGAGAGAGAGAGAGAGACTATATAATGTTTTTAACTTTCTACTTTAATAATGAAGTACACCACAATAAATTATTTATTAGGTATCAATATGTTTATAGAAGGCATGTTAGTTATCTACTACTTTGGTAAGCATTTCCATTTTTTATTTTAACCATATCTCAAGTTATAAGCATCTATCCACCTATGTCCAAGTTTATAGGTATTTAGCCAGAGTTCCTAGGAAACATAATTTAAATAATTGATAGATAAATAAATAAATAAATAACAAAGAGAGGGAGGGAGGGAGGGGAAAAGGAAAGGATGAATGAAGGAGAAAGGAAAGAAGGAAAGCAGGCATAAATTTCCACAAAATTGCTATCATAAGAATAGCCGCCTGTATTCTGACACTGAAATCTAAAATATATAAGGCACTACACTAAAAGATAAAGAAAACAAAAGTGAGAGAAAGGCTACTGTGTTCTTCCACAACATCAGCTTCCAGAACCTTCATGTACTGCCTAACATCTAGCAAGGGTATTGCTGTTTGTCTTTCACATTGCCTAAAGTTTCCCCTTAAGTGAATATGAATTCACAAAATGTGAGAAAAGGTTTTGGGCTCTGTATCTCTTCCCTATACAACACAGAGTATCACTAAATGTGAACCGTCTTGAGCTACAAATTGCAATCTTTAATAATGCTGAATATGCAATTTTCAGGTATTTACCAGTTTTGTAGCAGTAAACCAACTCTAAAATATCATTTATTTCCATAGAATATTAATACTGCATCTTAAAAGGAGAGAAAGAATGCTGTCTTGACAAGCTACTTTATTTTGTCCTTGTGAGTTTTATTTTTTTCGTAATTACATCCAACTAGTGAAAACGATTTACAAATTAGCAATGCTTGATCAAATTTTTCACAATAAAATAGCAGCTTTATACAATCAAACCTAATGAATGGAGTTAAGGAGAACAAAGTAGTATGCACGATAGTTTATAAATGAGAAAATATTAACCTAGAAGAAAGAATATCATATCTCTATGTTATAGCAATTTGTGCCAAAACAAAATTAAATGTTTCTCTCTTAGTATACAGAAAATTGAAGGTGTTTGTTCTTCTTTTCCAATAATATAGAAATAGAGTAGAATTAACATACAAAAAATTAGTGTCTTAAATGTTTTATTATAATAACTCATTTCCAAGAGTCATTTCAGAAAATAAATTAGACAAAACCGGAGAAAATTCAGAGGAAATATGACTTTGCCATCTCAATTTTGTAAACTTTAATGATCTGCATAAAAGTTTTCTTATCCATTCAGCTACCTTTTTTCTTTTTAATGGAGCATTGAAGCCATTTACATTTAAAGTGATTATTGATATTGCCATTTATTATTTCATTTAATTTTTTTAAATTTAATTTTAGAGAGTGGAAGGAAAGGAGACAGAGTGGGAGAGAAACATTAATGTGAGAGAGAAAAAATCAGTTGGTTGTCATTCATGCATGCCTCAACTGAAGACTGAACCAGCAACTCAGACATGTACCCCGATTGAAAGTTGAACCACTGACCTTTTCCTTTGTGGCACAATGCCCAACCAACTGACCCACACTGGTCAGGGCTATTTTATTCTTTTAATATCTTCCTCTACTTCTTTTTATAATTATTATTACTATTATTTTTATTATTAAAGCAGGCCCTTAAATTTTTCTTGGAATACAAGTTCTGTGGTAACAAACTACTACAGCTTTTTCTTTTCTGGGAAACTATTTCTCCTCCATTTTTAAATAATAGCCTTTCAGGGTAAAGTAGCCTTGGTTGTAGGCCTTGCTATTCTCCACTTTGAATATTTCATGACAATCTCTTCTGGCCCAAAACGTTTCTGCTGAGAAATAAGCTCACAGTCTTATGGCAGCTCCCTTGTAGGTAACTGACTGCCTTTCTCTGTGGCTTTTAACAGTCTCTCTTTAATCTTTGGCATTTTAATTATGATATGTCTTGATGTAGGCCTCTTTGGGTTCATTTTGTTTGGGACTCTCTGAGCTGCCTGGACTTGTGTGTCTTTTTCCCTCATCAGGTTAAGGAACTTTTCGGTCATTATTTATTCACCTATGTTCTTGATCCCTGGCTTTCTCTCTTCTCCTGCTGGTTCCCCTATGATGCAGATGTTGTTACACTTCATGTTGTCCCAAAGGTCCCTTCAGCTGTCATCATTTTTAATTCTTCTTTTCTTTTTTCTGCTCTGAATGGTTTTTGTGTTCTACCTTGTCTTGCAAATCACGGATTTAGACCTCTGCGTCATCCAACATACTGTTTATTCCTCCCAGTGTATTTATTCTTCATTTCAGGTATTGCATTCATTTCTGACTCATCTTTTTTTAATGATTTCTGTTTTGTTTTGTTTTGTTTTTTAATGCTGTTAAGCATTCTTGTAACTATTACTTTGAACTTTATATCTGATAAATTACTTGCTTCCATCTTATTTGCCCTTTCTATGGAGAATCTCCTGTTTATTCATTTACGGCCCATTTCATTTGTCTCCCCACTTTAGCTGCCTCTTTTTACTTATTTCAATGTATTAGGTAGGTCTACTATGACTCCTTCTCTTTGTAGGGTGGCCTTATGTAATACATGTTCTTGTGGTACAACCTCCTTAATCATCTGCGCTGAGTGTTCCAGGAATGTCATTTTGTGGGTTATATGGGCACTCTTATCGTAATTGAGTCTTAATTGTTACTGAATCATTTGTGTGTGGGATTGATTATAAGCCTTGGTGATTGAGAGGCTCAATCTCAACCATAGCATGTGAGCTGTTGTGCGGGTGCTGAGCACACAAAGTGGAATTCTCCTTGGCAGTGTTTGATGCCTGCTAAGATCTCCCTTTGGATGTGCTGCTTCTGAAGCTTATCAGCTCCTGCTCTGTTCTTGTCTGAAGCTGGCCCAGGATGTGTTGGTCTGGACCTCTTAGGAGAGAGCCTAGTGCAGCCCAATATCAGAAACTTCCTGTGATTGGCCCTAGACAACCTGTTTGGATCTACCAGTGATCCACAGTGTATGGTTGCCTCTTCTGTGTTTCAGTATACACAGGAAGGGCCAAGCTATGAACCAAGGCTGTTTTTTATTAGCACTGGGCTTGGGGCTGCTCAGCAAAAGTCCCGAAACTCCACCTGTACCTGCCACTGCCTGCCAACAGCCTCTTAGGCTCAGTCGCTAAAAGAGCCTCAGACTGTACTCCTTAGATACGCATAAGCTCCACCAACTAAAATAAGAGTGACTTTAGAGTGTGAGACTATTTCTTTCCCCCAGACTGATGCCACATGGAGGGGATTGTTCCACCTGAGAAAGATGGTATCTGCGAAATGGGAGAATGACTCATCAGAAAGATCCTGGCAGCTGACCCTTCAAATCTCCCAAAGGCCAAAACCCCCAGACTCTCCTCACACAACCCTACCTAGTCTGCTCTGCCTTCCCTCTGCTGGAGTCCAGGATGAGAGGCTGTGAACTAAATTTTAAGTTTTGGCCCTTTAAAAGGTTGTTTATGTACCTAGCTGTATCTCCCTGGCTGACAGAAACTGTTACAGAGCGAAAGGGGGTTCTTTCACGTGGCGCCTTGGTGTAAAACCCAACAACTAGTGTTGAGGAAAACAGGTCTTTATTTACAATATTCCAACCTGGGGAGAAGAGTGAGCACTTCAGCTCAGAGCCCTGTTTTCCCATGGGACCCAGCACTTCCTTTGCTCCCCAGAAAGCTAGAAGCCAAAAACATCCCCAGAAGTTCCCCATCCCTTATCTGTCAGCTCTCTCCTTTAGGATCTAGGGTATGATGTCATCAGCCTCCGTATAACAGTCCAGGAAAACATGTGCCATGTTGCACTGGATCACGCATGGTTCTCCCTTTGCCCTTTCAAAGCTGCATGGAGATCCTAGCTAAAATGTCTGCTGCCTATTTTTAAACCCCTGACTGCATCCTCTGATGCAGTGGGTGTGGTAACCAGTTCTCATCATTCACAGAACCTAGTACAAGCTCTGTGTGCTCTTTGTACCATTTCCTGGTCCAAAAATTCCTCCCATCTTCTTGGGTCCTTGGAAGTATCAAAACCATTTGTGTACCAAAGACACTAGCCACTAGCCACAGGCATGTGAAGGCATCTTAAAAGCTGTTTCCTTTTTCCCATCCCCCAACCTGCAGGCTCTGGGGATTTTTGGAGACCCCCATTCTGTGACAAAATGCTGCTGCTTTTCACAGCCAGATGTTATATAGGCACCTCTTCCTGGCTCTGGTGTTCTGGGCTCGGGAGCCTGGCTTGGGTTTCGGACCCCCACACTTCTCAGGGGGAATTCCCTGTAGCTGAGCTCTCCTCCCAGAACCTCAGTCACTGCCCATGAGAGCAGAGCCAGCCCTTTTTGTGTCTTTGCCCTTTCTACCAGTCTCTATAAATTCTTGCTTATAAAACTTCTGTTAATATTTTCTTCAGTTGGTTCTTCAGGTTGATTGTTCTATATTTTAGTGGTAATTCCAGTTTGATCCTGGGAGGAAGTGAGTATAGCTTCCACTTACTCTACCCTCATCTGTATCTCTCTTCAGATTCACCCACTTTTTTAATGTTTTTGTTGTTTATTTTCACTGGGCCTTTAACAGAACATTCATGATAAATCAGTGTAAAAGTTTCAGTATTCTTTAACCACACATTGGCAAACATCACAGGCTGATTGCGGTTACGTGCTGCTTACCGAGGAGGAGACATTCTGAGAAACGTGTCCTTAGGCAAATTTGTTACTGTGCAAATATCATAGAAGGCACTTACACAGATATGTTTATTTTAGCCTACTACACATCAAGACTATGTGGAATAACCTATTGCTTCCCAGCTATAAATCTATACAGCATATCACTGTACAAAACAACAAGAGAATAAATCAAGCCTAAGAGAAAATGATGTAAGCAAGAGAAGTATGAAGTGTATTAGGCAAACTTTTTTTATAAGCAGAAAGAATATAGTGTAAAATAATAATAAAGGGTATAGTAAATACATAAACCAGTGACAGTCACTTATTTTCATCATATATTATGTACTGTACATAATTGTATGTGCTATGACTTATAAAACTGGCAGTACAGTAGGTTTGTTTATACTAGCGTCACCACAAACACCTGAGAAATACATTGCACTATGAAGTTAGGACAGCAACAACTTTACTAGGCTTCACTACAATCTTATGGGACCATCACCATATATGTGGTCCCTTGTTGATCAAAACATTGCTATGCAGTATAGGGAAGAGTTACTGTATATAATTGTATGTGAAGGAATACTATCTGGCAAACACAACACAGAGTGACGATTGGGTGACAGGAGACTCAACATATAACAATAGAATATGAAATATATATACACCTTAACATCTGTTTTCCTAGGAAGAAGTAAAATTTCCCCATGAAAATCAGCATCCATTATGTGTACTATGCCAAAACAGCTCTGTAAATTTCAACGTAGCAATGTCAATATTCCAAAGGAAATTTCATGTTTTGTGTTATCGTGAGTCTAAGCATCTTCTTGCCTCTATTATACTGAAAAGAGCTTTCCTTTTATCAATTATGGTTTTTCTTCTCTTTGAGTGCTAATCACCAGCCTTTACCAGTGAAAATAATTACATATTTCAATCTGTGCCCAAGTGGAAAATTGTGGCAGTTGAGGTTATTGTGTCATTGCCGGCAGTCTAGAGCCATGCTCTTTGGCAAACTGGACTTGCACCCCGAGAGACGAGATGTTTCCACTTCATTATCTTGAACAGCAGGAACTCTAAATTCTGTCTTAGAAATAGGTCATTGTTGGGGGCATAGAAGGGCACTACAGATGAAACCATCTGGTTGGTCATAAAGAAAAAATAGCTGTGTTATCACTGAAGGCACAGCACTGTGTATCAAAAGTGGGTAGTTAATAAGTTTAACACATTAGCATTTATATATGATGAAGTACCTATCAATGATGAGTTTTTAATTTTATACTTTAGATACAGTGAAATTTACTTTATCGGGGTACGCATCTGTGAGTTTCAACAAATGCAGAGTAACTCTAACAGAAATCACCTATAACAACAGAGAAAAGTTCTCTTGCCTCCAAAAATTCCTTTGTGCTTTCAGTTTGTAGTTAAATATCTCTCAATCTCTAATCTACTTTTCATCACACTATGTTTTGGTCTTTCCCAGAATGTCATAACAATGGAATAATACAGTATGTACCTTTTAAGTCTGGCTGTTTTCATTTAGCAAAAGTCAGTGGTGATTTTTTAAAAAGCAATGAAACAATTCCTAAACTCCTGAGAACTACGCCTTTCCCTGTTTCATAATTCATACAGTAGTGAAATGAGCTCGTTACACAAGCAAGGTGGCAACATAGGCAGCTCAGAACTTTTGTCCATTTTGTCCTCTCTTGGGACTGGAAAGAGCTTTCAGGCCACCTGGTCCAACCCCTTCATCATAGAGTTCAGGGAGCTGTGGCCTAGAGAGTGACAGAGATGAAGTGGTTGTGGCAAAATCAGAGCAAGAATTTACATATGCTGATTCTGAATGCAGTCCTCTTTTGACTTTAGTATTTCTAGCTACACAGCAATGCAAAACTTCTAAAATAAAAATTAAATATAAGGCTTTTATATACAATGTATTTATTCTATAGGCATGCTCTTAAATTTCCATTTCAAATAAAAATAACCATCAAAAAGGGAAAGTAAGCTAAAGCCTGGTATGATTAGACTCTATATGTAGCTGTTCAGGCTGCTGTAACAGTACCATGGACTAGTTCTCACTGTTCTGAAGCCTGGGAAGTCCAAGATCAATATGCTGGCAGATTCAGAGTCTGGTGAGAGCTGGCTTCCTCCTTCACAGATGGCTGTGTCCTCACAGGGCAGAGAGAAGAAGGAGCTTCCTGGAGTCTATTTTATAAGGATATTAATTCAAAAGGTCCCATATTCAAATTTGGGGATTAGGATTTAACAAATAAATTTTACAGGAACACAAACATTCAGTCTACAGCAGTTCATATTATGCATTGCTTAAGGAAGGGAACCAGTGTACAATTTGAGCAATCTTTCCTTAAAAATTTAAGAAAAACAAAGCAGATTGTGATTAAAACAAAGAACACAGATATCTAGCCACCCCCCCCCAGTGTATTTCCTCTTTCTTTCTCTCAGTATCTGCTGAGAAACACCAATGTAGATAACAAGAAACAATACAAACACTAGCTCAATTTTTTATTTAAATCTACAAAAGCTTGACTTTGAAACAGATCCTGATATTAGGGTGGTGTGTTTTTGCATGTGAATGAGCTTATTTACAGGGTTCTTTGTAAAACTTTTTGGCTCCTTTAACTTAGCCAGATCTGGGAGTCAGTAAACTTATGTTTCACTTTTAATTCTTCAGAATTTCAGTACGTATGCCAAAGATGTCAATCATGACGGTTTTCAGACTATGCTCCATTCCAGGTGAAATCACCTCTCCCACTTCCTGCCAAACAGAAAGCCCTGTACAGGCCAGGGGACCCCTGTCTCCCACCACCCACAGTTAAGTGTTTTGAACCAGAAATGTACTTCTGTCCCAGGGTCAGCAGTCCATACTGTGAAGAGCAAACAAGACATGGTCTGGTGCAAAATGATAGGTAAAGCCAGTCAGATATTCTCTCTCGAAAATTCAAATTAAATTTTTCAAATTGAGGTGAGCACTGATTGTTGGAGCTGAAGGTCATTATGTAGACAGCGGCTGGAGAAGTTACAGTGTGGAAGCTGGAGTTATGTGGAAGGAAAAACAGATGAATGTAGCGGATGGAGGCTGAGGCTTGGACATCTGTTGCTTGGAGTAAAGCTGAGCTGGTGGTGGAGCTACAGACTGGACAGCAGTAACTTGCCTTCCCCAAGGCCTCACTGTGTGGGGTTTTCCTGGTCCTGGGCACATACAAGCTTACATTAACCATCCTCCTGCCCCCATTACTGGAGGCAACTGGACTGAGTCTCTCTAGACTTTGAATCAAAAAAGCTTTATATTCTATTTCAACGAAATTGATGGCAAGACTCTTTTCACTAATAAAAGTAGGTGATAGAGTTTCTTGAGTATAAATGAAAATATTTCACTTTTAGTAAAGTCACATTTTACATTTATTTGTTAAGTATGAGAGGAAAAGAAATATGGGTTAATGAAATGCCCGAAGAAGAATGTTTTCAATAAATAAAGAGCTTTCTTTAAACTTCCAAGTATAAGCAGTAATATAGATAGTAACTAGCAAACCGCTTTCAAGTAGAATTAGATAAAACTGTTTTGAATAAAGTCATATTTGCAATGAGAACATCTATACATTTTTCTAAAATATTTAAGACTAGTTTTTACTCCTTTTATTTTTTATATATTTTTTCTGCTAGAATGCCTTATTTTATCATGCTCTATATTAAATTCTTATCATCCTTCAAATTTTAAGTTAAATAACAAATTTTCTATATAACATTTCCCAAGTATTCTTGTTTTAATTAGTTTCCTATTGCAGAATATAATTGAATTTCTTTTACAAAATGGATCACATTCTATTTATAGTATGGTTAGTTACATGCCTGTATACTGTTTCCTATAGTCTGAATTTCCAAATAAGATATTTTTTTATCACTTAATATTGGGTGAAAGGAGAAAATATCTTAAAATATATTAAAGTAAATTTTTTCTCATGTGTTTTTCTTCATAAATTATTTCTCTTTTTAACCATGACACATATTTGCTTAGAAAAAAAAAACAGATTTGTTACAGCAGAAATGCAAAAAGAAAGGGTTGATATCCATATCAGAGTCAATATATATCAGAGATATCTCAACTTATAAAAGAGAGTCTCTTTTTAGAGAAAAGAGGCATGTACTAATCTAAAGAAGCCAGGGCAACACACAGATAGAAACTAATGATTGTAAAGGATAATAAATAAAGTGTCAAATGATTCTGGAGAAGGGAACTAGTGTTGGCTGGCGTGGAAGGGCTGGGAGATGAAAGAAACAAAAGAACAGTGACCAAGGGACTCAGGAGCCATGAAGGACTTCGTGTGGCAGAGACTGCCCAGCTCTGCCCAAGCAACTTATTCTATAGCCAGCACCTGAGAGTAATGTATGGACTTAGGGCACACCAAAAATTCATCCATATCTGTCTTAGTCTGCTCAGGTTGGCTTAAACAACAGATATTTATTTTTCCCAGTTCTGTGGGCTAGAATTCTAAATCAATACTCCTGTCAATTTGATTCCTGGTGAGGGCTCTCTTTCTGGCTTGCAGATGGCTATATTCTCACTATGTCCTCACACAGTGCATGCGGGCTGGAATGCAATGGACTAAAGAAAGCAAATTCTCTGGTTTCACTTTTTATAAAGCCACTAATTCTGTTGGACCAAGGCCTGCTATGAACTGAATTGTGTCCCCCTCCAAATTTAGATGTTGAAGACTTAATCCCCTAAGCGACTATATTTGGAGATAGGACCTTAATCTGATTATGTGGTGCCCTTATAAGAAGAGAGACACCAGAGCTCTCTTTCCATGTCTTTTCCATGTGAGGACACAGAAAGCAGAGGGTTGTCTATAAACCAGGAAGAAAGCCTCACCAGAAACTATATCACCTTACACCTTGATCGTGGACTTCCCAGACTCCAGAATGCTGAGAAATAAGTTTCTGTTATCTCAACCACCCAGTTGTGATATTTTGTTATAGCAGTCTGAACAGACTAATATAGTTCCACATCCTCATTTAAACCTACTTCCTCCTTATAAGACCCATCTCCAAATATGGTCACATTGGGGGTTATGGCTTCAACATATGAATTTGAAGGGACACACACCTTCAGTTCATAACAATATCCATTTCAGAGGGTTCCACACACTGTCTGCACTAAAGAACTCTGTTAAGAATAAATGTCATAGACATATGGAGAGTATGCACTGTCTACATGTGCTTGCACCTTGTCCATTGACTATCCAGCAAGAAAGATACCTGCCTCTGCCTTCAAACTTGGCTCAGGCAATCCTAGGCACTCCATGTGGATAGCACCAGCTTCAATGGCAAATGATATGAATAAGTTTCCTTCACATACAGCAGGGACCTCTGGGCTTTCTACACAAGTGGTGGTGATGTTGTAAAGGGGAAGTTTCCTCATCTATTCTTGTGTTATTTAACTTCATTGAATTTATTTCTATCATTGAGAAAGTTATAAATCTCATTCTATATTTGCTACTCTTCAATTTATATCTCTTACGTTGACATTCTAGAAAAGTCATAGAGTTAAACTGTCCAAGTTGCATTTCAATGTTTTTTAGTTATTTAAATCTACAAAAAAAAATGATTCACATTAAACAGATCAATTTTCTTCTTAAGGTCACAGAAAAATAGTAGATGGAAAGTGAATTATACAGAACTAAGCTACTAAAATCAAAGAGAAGACCAGCAATCTGATTACTTCAATGCTATTCTATGACTTATTACTTTGAATTAATGTTTGATTACTAGAAATTATGAATGTTACTAATAAAGCATGACTAATTCAAACTGAAAATTATTTCAAATATTAATTTAGCAATATATTTTCATTTGTATCCATCCATTTTCCCACATCACCTCTTTTTTATGAGATATGTATAAATAGTAACATGGATAAAAATAGGTTGAACAATTGGCTGAAAAATCAAACTCAAAAACCCTATAGTTCGTCCCTTGATGTTCGAGAATGAATTATAGGAACATTTTTCTCTAATTTTGGTAGCACCATATATTATAAAGTAGTAAAATGAATTTTAATGAGACTGTTGAGTTTGGTCCAACCTGAATTAGAATTAATGGTATGTTTTGTTCTTCTCTTGAGTCTGTAAAGGTCTCTCAATTTATTTTTTATTGTTCCTAGTGAATAGCATAATTTTTTTGGCAGGATTTTTTGTGCTTCAGACTTAAATGCCTTAGCTTTTACTGGAACTTTGTACCCTAAAGAGTGAAGATGACACTACGGACTGAAAAAAGGACATCTATGGCCACTTCCTCAGCCACATATTTACTCATTAACATATGAAGAGAATGTCTATTTTTTCAATGTGGTTCAAAGTCCTGCCTCTGTTTAAATTATCAAATAACCTCTCTGATTTAATGAAGGGTAACACTGTGCTGCTTCTTTCACTGCTCCCCTTACCCCCTTTCCATCCCATCATGCATGTTGACATGAAGGAGTGACTGAAGGCAGGATGAGGAGCTTAGAAGCAACATGTAAACTGTCATGAGACAGTGGTGCTGAGGTGGAGGAGCAGGAGGAACACTGAGACTGAAAACAAAAGGAAAAGGCAGCTGAGAAACCTGGAAAGGAAATGGGATATGACAACTGAATAAAGAGCTGCGAAGGGGAAGAACCAAAGATAGTTCTAATATTTTAATGTGGCAGACTGGAATTCTGTTCCAAACAGGTTCAAAAAACATTCCCAGTTTCTATGTGCAAAAATTTTTTTTTAAATGATGTTGGTGTAATTTACAACT
Organism: Furipterus horrens; assembly: GCF_987537825.1. Lineage (NCBI taxonomy): Eukaryota > Metazoa > Chordata > Mammalia > Chiroptera > Furipteridae > Furipterus > Furipterus horrens. The sequence continues at coordinate 47,211,377 of NW_028327177.1, forward strand.
ATTATGGGTGACAAAAAATTTCTGTAATTTAGAGGGTCACTCTTCTCTTATCAATTAAAGATTACTAATGAGTCCATCCATGCAAAGGGAAGCCTGTTTGTTGACATAAAATGAAGGGTACATTGCTGCAGAATGGGAGGGAAAGTGATCTTTTCTATTTCCCATTCTTACACCCATTATCTAGTAAGAAAAATTAAGTAAGAATTGTAAGCCTGGGAAGCCATTCTTTATGCTAAAATAGAGAAAAACTGAATTAGGACAATATATTCCCATTTTCATAAAAATTTTATTGTAGTGAAAACGAGGCATGGTATGATACTGTTGACATATTGAATGTATAATTAAATGCAAGCTAAAACTTTAAAATTCTATAAGAAAAATTCTACATAGTTATAACTGATTGTATTCATTATTGGGAAAAGGTTATGTCAATACATTTAATGAAATAATAACTCAGCAAGCTCCCAACATGATAAATAGGGTTTCGTAGACACAAATCATTAAATGTGTCAAAGGAAGGCATTATTTAGCTAAAGTTCTAGAATAGAAAATCAAACAATTTAATTAGATGATCAGTTGTTATTAAATTACGGGCTGTTCGCAGAAGTCTGGCAACATGACTCTGCACTCTGATCCTTCACCATCAATTAATATTTAAGCAACTGTTTAAGATGAACAACCACAGCATGAGTAAATTTAATTTTGCATATGTTTGAAGTATAATTCTGTTTTCCATGACTCTAAAAGCCATGAAACAATATTAGAAATATCATGTGAAGAGAGGGACCCAGCAACACTAAGATGGACATTGGCTGCACTGCTTCATTCTTGACATGTAGCATGAAGTTGGTGTTTGCCAACTCTGTTCTTAGAACTCATAATTTTTTCACATCGCACTATTTTTTTTTTCTTTATAAATTTATCCTGTTTATGTCCCAGTTTCTGTCTTTTCCACTGAAGGGTGAGTTTCATTACATTCAGGAAGTGTTTGTCTTGTTTATTGCTACATCCCCAGAGTCCAGAGCAACGCCTGGTCATAATAGAAACTAAGTAAATGTTGTTGAACGAGAAAACAACTGCAAAAGGGAACTAAAACAATCTAACTGGGGTAGAAACAGAATTACAGGTTAAAGGTTTATAATGAAACTTTTATAAAGCATGGTCGGTCCACTTCTCTGAGTGATGTTAGAAGTCCAGGTTCTGGATTTCCATGTGATTTACAGTATGAACACACTTAATGGGAGTAGATGAGGCCCTGGTGTCCGTGTGCTGCTCTTGCACTTTCCAGTCTCCTGTTCCAAGAGATGCCCCTGACTCCACCCTACACTCATATCTATAAGTAAAATATTTGGATACATTTTATAATCAATTTTAAGGTGGAACATGGCCCACTGGACATAACTGATTACCATTCCACCTGTAATTTACTCCACAAGTATTTATTTAGTTCCTAATGTGAGCTGGGCAAGTGCTTGGTCTTAAATGTACAAAGAAAAAACAACCTGGACACGGCCCCTCTCTGCCTTCCAGGTAAGAGGGGAGGGAGAATTTGACAAGGCAAGTTCAATGATATGTGAGCAAACTTAAAGCAGGACAAATGTGAGGTGAGAGAGTTTTGAAAGTAGGAAAGCATAAGACCTTCTTAAGGAAAAAAAAACTTAAACTGAATGAGTTAGTTAAGGCAGAGGAAAGGCAGGCAGAAATAAGATGGGCCTTATGATCCTCTGATCTTCAATATCTGAGCCAGTCCCTCAGTGCTCTCATTCAAATTTGGAGGAAGGAAATCTGATCATTTCATCTTGGGTTAGATGTCTACCCTAGTGCCACCAGCTGTGGCAGTCCAGAGGTGCAGGACCAACTCCCCAAACACATCCTGTGGGCACAGCCTCAGCAGGGCCTGTTAGAGGTGGAGACATATTCTTTTAGAAGGGGTGGTAGATGGGGAAGAAAAATCTGTCTGGATAACAAAATGTTCCTTCATATGCAATGCCAAAGATATTACTGCCTAATGTAAAACTTTACCTCCCAAAGAGGCTCATGAATGCCATAGTGGGTCAAGGTCCCCAAGTTTGATTATTCACTAGATATACCCATAGGACTCAGTATATAGTTTTACTCATGAATAAGACTGATTACAGGGAAATAATACAAAAAGCCAAATTATCAAACAGAAAGACACATGGGCAAAATCAGAGGAGACCAGGTGAAAGTTTCCCAAGCCTTCTCCCAACGGAGTCACATAGGCTGCATTTAAACGCACTTCAATCAGAAATGAGGCGTGACACATTGTGAAATGCAGCCAACCAGGAAAGCTCATTAAAGGCTCATGCCCAGGGTTTTTTATCAGGGGCTGCTCTCATAGGTAGCCCCTGACTAGAATACACCCAAGTTCTAGACCCCCTGAAGAAAAGAAAAGCAGGTGTTCAGCACAAGCCACGTTGTTTGGTTGTTTGTATAAACAGTTCAGGCACATCAAGCCTCTCTTTTCGTCATTAAGAAAACGGCAATAGGAGAGTTCCCAGTAGCCAAGTTCCTAGACACCAGGCAAGGGCCAACCTTGTCAGCGGACTTTTCCAAAGGACAGCCATCAATCCTGCTGTGTTAATTCATCCTGCACACACACTGACTCAGCAAATATCCACACTGTCCCCAGTAGGAAGGAAACCAAATTTATGCCCACACTATAGGAGGCAGTTTATATTTAAGTGATATTAGCTATGAGCAATGCATTTGCTTTTGTGTGTGTGTGTGTGTACTTGGTTCTGTCTTAAGGTTCATTTTTCTTGAGTATTATCTTGTTTAACATAAACCTTAAACTTAGAGCTACCATTTATCCAAATGGTTGTGTATTTGCCTGCTTCTTTAGTTATGCCAAATATTTCAACCACCTCTTCTATTGAGAATTACTATATTTTATCACACGCAGGTCAGACTGCAGAGAGCACTGTCTGTATAGGCTTAGCTCTTCAGTGATGCTCTGCACTGTTTGGAAGGTGTACAGGCCAGGTCCACTCCTGAGAGAAAGCCAGCTGACCCTGAGTACCTATCCCAGGATTTTCGTTTTGTTTCAGGATTTCTGTCATTTTGGTCCCTTGTCCTTCTTGTCCCCTCACCTTTATTTGCTTCTACCTCTTCTGTGCCTCAGCTTGCAACTCCAGGGCCTCAGCTGTAGCTCTGCTCTCAAAGTTCTCCTATAATGTTGATTGTGGGGCTGGCTCTGTGAACTAAGTAAGTGCAGCAATAAATTCTTAGCAGGTCCTTCACCTTCAGCTCAGCAAGTGTAAAAAATACAAGCAAGTATTTATCCTGCTAGTGTTGTTTACCTCTCACAGCATAACTTCAAAGTCACTGCTTCCCTACTCCGTATTATGAAGACTCCCTCCTCACTAGAGAAGGGAAAGAAAAAGACATGAGTGGGGCATAAAATTTCTTCCCACCACCTATGTGTCTTCCCGTATCTGATACACTCTCCTCTTATACTCCGCCTTTTGCTCTCTGGGTGCAGCCCCTTTGAGAACTCCACCTTCACTGGATTTTTGGAAGATAACCAACACTCTAACATAAGGAGGCAGAGTACCAGGCTTGGTTATTGCTGACTTTATCTTGACATTCTTCTCTGTTATTATAGAAATGGCTTAACTTGAGTAATGTTAAAAGAGATGTAATTTGAAACAATACTGATTAAGTTTGAATTGTATAGAGGCCTTCCTGAATGCTTTTGGATTTACTTTAATGGGAAACTCTAATGTGACCTTTTTTGTACATCTTTGGAAAAAATGGAATCTAACTGCTTAGGCTGTGGGTTTTTTTTTTTTGTTTTTTTTTTAAACTCACTAGGAGGCTGAATGTCACAGTGTCTGGAAAAATTAGCTAGTTACATTTGAGTAATCACTTTAAAAGTTATCTTGTAAGAAATATTTTGTACCTATAAAGAATAGTGTTCCAACTTTGATTAAATTATGCTTAATCATATACTCCATGATGAATAGTGCTTATCTCTAGGGAAGGAAAAGGAAGGAAAGAGGAGAGGGCTTAAGGAGACTGTCACCTTTTATTTCACATATTTCTATATTGTTTGACTATATTACAGTAAGCATATATAGTGCATTGCTTATATATTAATATAAATATCTGAAAAATAATTTTGAATAAAGTTAGAATTCAAGATATGTATGCTAACTTTTAATTCAAACTTTTATAATTTCCCACCTACTTAAAATCATACTAAATATTTGTGATTTTGTGTACCATGTCTGATTATTTTCAAATTATCAAAATTTCCATACCTTGTAGTTTTTAAAAAGAGAGCAGCCTAGAAGATCGTCTCTTACATTTGAGATATAGTATAGTAATTCAATAGTGATTGCTGCCGTTTGTTGATTATTATTGATGGTTTCACTAATTAACTTTGACTTTTACTAAGCTTGTGCAATATGTAGGTGTTATGTTAAGTATTTTCTGTGCATTGTTGCAATTGACTCACAATGACACGTGAGGTGGGTTTTGTTATTTTGTTTCTGTTCCTGGATGAGTATAGTGAGCTTCAGCTAGTCTATGAGTGGCTTACCCTGGTGTTCAGCTTCTGAACACCAGAGCCAGGATGTGCCCCCAGACCTGTCTGCATACAAACCCTTTAGGAAGGTAGCAATCACAAAGTTGAGCTTTAAAAAAATTGATGAAATTCACACATGTAGGAGCTGTGTGAACAAGGTACTTCAGCTCTGTGTGTTCTTGTCTGAGAAATGCAGTCCTTATTTGTAAAGTAAGAGTAATAATTGATATACTTCATGAGGTGGTTATGAAGATTAAATGAAAAGATTTTGTAAGGTACCTAGTAAAATTTCCAGAAATGATAGCTACTGTTATATCTAATAGACACTGTGGAAAGAACTTTGTTCTGTCTACCTAGCTTTCTAGCTATCTATCTCTTATTTATGTAAGGAACTATGTAATTTTTTTTAATTTCACAAAAATATGGGCAGGAGGTAAAATTGTCTTCTTTTTTACAGACAACCAAAGGTCAGAGAATTTATATTATTCATTCAGAATCATGAAGTTTGAAAGCTGTGACACAAAGATTCCAAATGAAATTTTTCTGACCCGATGTCCAAGTTTTGCCCTCTATGCTACTGGAGAATAGAGACCGAAGGAGACGGAAATGTGCATTCACCACCTCTGTGACTTCAGGTGAGTCTGGACCTTAGCACCCAGCTCATTTGCTTCTCTGCAGGATGAGGTGATACCAACAACTTCCTACCCAGGGTCCACTAGGTCATGGGGACTATGCATGGAAGTACTTTGTATGGGGCCTGCCCGCACTAAATGTAAGAACCACATCCTGTGATGCTCAGAATCAGTGCCTTAATAAGTTCAGTAAATTTCCTTCAATAATATACTAGATGGTGATAATATTTATATATTGGTTCTGAAAGTTAAACTATCAAATACATGTATAGATCTTTTTACATTGAAAGACAAATGCCATATGATCTCACTTATATGTGGAAGCTAATGAATAAAATAAACTGATGAACAAAATAGAGGCATGGATACATGGAACAGACTGACAGTTGTCAGAGGAGTTGGGTAGGGGATTAGATGAAAGGAGGTGAAGGAATTGACCAAAAAATATATATATCATAACCCATAGACACAGACAACAGTGTGGTGATAGCCAGAGGGAAGAGGGGGCAAAGTCGGGAAGGAGATGGGCAAAGGGTGGAGGGAATGGGGCCATCTGTAATAGTGTAAACCATAAAATAGTGTAAACCATAAAAATAAAGTTAAAAGAAAGAAAAGAAAAGCCTCATACTAAATATAAGATATTGCTGTTATTATTCAGATTTGCAAGTGCATCCTTCAGGTGAAGTCATGCCTGTGCACAGTAGCCTGGGGCAGTACCACGCCAGCCCCAGTGCTGTAGACTGAACTTGCCCAGATGTCACTCCCCCTGAACCTCATGGCTATCTGTGGTCTTAAGTGCAAAGTTCTGCATTAAGTGTTCTAGAAACAGACTTCTTACCATGGACTTTTTGTAAAAACCTTTCGTTTCATTTCATATTTCCCTCAACAAAACAGTTACATATGTAGTCTTTTACTACTTTATTAAGATTTTAAGGCAAATTTTCTGTAAAATGTGTTTTCACAAAACCTTTCCAAGAAAGCAAACTATCTAGTCCTGGCCTGGTGTAGCCTGGTTGGTTGGTGCATTGTCCTGTAAAATAAAATGTCACAGGTTGATTCCCAGTCAGGGCACATACCTAGGTCGCGAGTTTGATCCCCTGTTCAGGAGCATACAAGAGGCAACTGATCATTGGTTCCCTCTCTCTCTCCCTCTCCCCTTTCCTCTCTAATAACAATGAAAAAAAAAATGTCCTCAGGTGAAGATTAAAAAAAAAAAACATCGAATTTTCATATGGAAGAATATTTAGAAGAAAACACTAAGAGTCACTAGAGAACAGATGAGTTTTCTTATTCTATGCAACTTGGAAAAACAGGCAAGTAGCCACTTAGGAGTGAGGAACAAGTTCCTTTTTGCTAGGAAACCAGGTAGAAGGAGAAGATAGTCATTATCTCAAAGGCCTGGAAATGTGTCTAGAGACTCAGAGGCAGACAAGCAGCAGACGTCAGGCTGCCCCCAGCACATTTAATACAGTGAAGGAAAGCAAGGATGCAGCCTTAATGTTAGAAAGGCACAAGCAGTATGAAAGCAAATAATAAATAATTGCCATAACCTAATCTTTTCCATTTCTCTCTCACTTTTTAATTAAAAAAGCATTGTCTACTGGTAACAGGGTTAATTTTTGAGTTTATTTAAAAAAGGAACAAACTTCAACTCTAGCATTTTTGGCCGGGGCAGGAGCGGGTGGAAAGGGGCTTGTAAGGGACCAGAGCATCCAAGAAGCAAGAATATAAAGTTGCTTAGAACTTTTACTTAAACGATTTTTTAACTTAAATTATAAAGAGCAAAACATGATGATTTTAGTGATGTTTTCTGTCTGGAAGTTTCTATCATTTGCCTATAAAACTATATTTACTTCTTTTCTAAAATTTATGTTTTCTCCTCCACTGAGTAGACTGTTAATTTTACAGTTTAGATCATGTGTTGGTAATTATCAAAAATGTATTATAGTCAAACTCTTGTTTTATAACCTTTGTGTTGTCAAACCCTTCTCCTTCTCCTTCCTCTTTTCTTATAGGGCAAAACAGAAAACAAAACAAACAAACAAACAAAAAAAACACTTCAACAACAACTACTGCAACTCATGTTATGATCTGTCTTTCCAGGGTACAGTAGAAAAATTATTGAAAAGGGGAGCATACATAGCAATTAAATTATGATCTTTTCATCTTAGATTATGTTAGGGAGTTTTGTCACCTTAGTGAGAAATTCAACAATTGTGCTTAGACCAGTAGAATATAATGCATTAGTGCTGTGTGATTTTCTATTTGTGTGCGTTTGTGTTTCATTAATAATGGTTTTCCAGAATGGAAAGGGGCCCAAGGTTCTGGGCTTCATGGTTTGGACATTGATTGACCCTGGCATCTTTCCTTATTTCTTAACCACCAGCTCAAAGGGTCCAGTAAGTACTAAAGGAATCATGGGACGTTAACCAGATACAGAATTTTAATGATGTAATATAAGATTCTGGATGATAATCAACTTGATTTTATAAAGACATAATCCTGTCAGAATAATATAATATACCTGAATGGTGTAGTGAAGATTTGTAAAATGAAGAGCAAAGAAATAGAACTTACCTTAATTTTCCTTATCACCTGGAGTCTTTCCAAAATAGTACTACATACACACCCATTTTCCACAACATAAAAAGGAAACTGAAAATTTGAAGAACATTCAATATAAAAATAATAAACTAAGGGAAGGATGGGTCAAATACAGTATGAAAATGTGGTAAACAAACCAGAATTTCTACCACCTTAGGGAAGTGACGTGCGCGCGCGTGCGTGCGTGCGTGTGTGTTAGTATGGCACCAATTCAGATATTTAGAATAGTTTTTCTTCAACCTGTTGGCTCAGTCCTGATATTGGCACTGAAGTTAATCTTGCTCTGTGTAAGGAGGAATTATAAAAACCTTGAACTCACTGACTTCTAATTCCATTAACTAGGTTATTATTATTTTTCTCTACCACTCCCAACCCCTGATTTTCCCCTATGCCAAGACATACCTTCAAAGAATCTGTTAGGGTTCCAAATAGTAAAACAATTACTCTATGAGCAACAGGTAAACCAAAGAGATTTAACAGCTGAATGTTATCAGCCAATAACTGCGATGTGTGTGGAAATAAATTTAAGAATTCATAATAGGTAAAGGGAAAGCAGATGAGGGAGCTGTATTGTAACTGTTTAGGTGGGAAATTAAGGCAGCGGTGGGAAGGATGGAGTACAGCATTCCCTCGCTTATCATGGGTATTACATTCTAGACCCCGTGCAGTGGGTGAAAATCCGTGACGTAGGAACCTTTCATTTATTTTAGCATTCATATATACATATTTTAAGGCTTTATAAACACTTCTCACACACATAAACCATTCCCAGTTCCTTATTAACATTTCCCACTCTCTTATTAACCTTTTATACACTTTTATAAACACTACTTATGTTCTTAAACATATTCTACACTCTTAAACCTATGTAACTTTAACAACATACATATACAGTACTGCAAAATCCTGTGATATAGTGAAAAGTCCCCAATAAATAATTAAATATAATCTTCTCAAAAATCCCTCGATACAGTGAGGCTGCAATAAGTGAACTGCGATACAGAGAGGGACTACTGTAAGAGTGGGGTAGAGAAACATTTAGATGGTAAATTGGGACAATGTGGTGATGGATTGGATGTGAGTAGTGAAAGAAAACACTATCTTTTTAAAGAAGAGCCTCACCAAAATGAGTACATGGGGTTTGGACCTAGAGAGAGCATTCCTGTGTTTGGAAGTGACTTCAGAGGGTAAGTGGCAGAAGACTGTGTATATGAGGAGTGAGGGGAGGTGTGTATTGAAATAAGGGGGAGAGAGAGAGATTATCTGAACTGCATCAGAACACAAACAGATATAACCAGAGAAGTTAAGAGGAAATTATTCACTGGAAATACCCAAAAGTATTTAGAGACCAGAACAATTTATGAAAACATAAGTAATTGAGAAAAAAACTGTCTCAGAGAAAATGAATAAGCCTCCGCATAGGGTATGAAATGGTTTGTGTTCCAAAGCTATTAAGACCATTGTTAATGAGCTGCAGAAACAAATTGCTTCATAAGCAAGTAATCTCCTTAATTTTTAAAAAAGAAAGGACATAACAGTATCACCTAGGAAAACGTATTGTTTGCACTTACATTTAACACAGGTACTTTGTTTTTCAACAGACCAATAAAATGAAATTGTTCCAACAGAATTTTAATTAGGTACATTTTCACTGCCTTACATAGGCCTTTCTCAGCTTAAAAAGTTCCTTTTAATTATAGAAAGAAATAAGAAAAACATATGTGTTCATCAGAAGAATATCCACGTTATCCTTGAAAGCTGTTTTAATTTGAGCAAATGTTTCAGATAATGTTCTTTTTGTTGTGAAGATTTGTCTATCTGGAAAGATCGGGACATCTAATCTGGTGAGAACACTGTGGAAATATTGAACATGAGCATTTGTCATTCATGTGGAATTATATCCTATCGTTAAAGTACTCAAGACCCAATAATGAGCATTGCAACAAACAGACTTCTGGCTTCCTATGTAAGTTTACAGTCAGATTTTAGCAAACCAGGTAGTTATTTGGGTCTTTCTCTTTTAGTTTTGCTTCTAACCTTGAGATGGAGAGATTATCATGTAGTGATGTACAGGGTTTAAGAGTCAGTCTGGGTGGGAATGCAGAGCTGCCACTCCACACTGCATGCTTTAACTTGGCTCCATTTGTAAATGCCCAGGCACATAGCAGATGGCTACTGTGAAGAGTAGATGTGAAGATATGAGCAGGTGTTCCCAAAGCGCCTGGCCCCTAGTGGGTGTTGAATAAATTTAATCCCCTTTCTCTTCCCTTCTTTTTTAGAATGGGTCTCAGTACTATAACTAGTTCTAACCAAAATTGTGAAAGAACAGGAGCTTGTATCTTTCTGAGTACCTCTCCTCTCCTTTGGTGACCCCATTCTCTCTGGGATCAGGAGGCAATAATTCTATTGTTGTTGGAGGGCATTATTGTTTATTGAGCATGGCACATACAATGTCTTCCACACAGACATACATCATAAATGTCCATTTCTTATGCTTTTTGCTATAGCTTTGCAAAGTACATGATCCTTTATTACAAACAACAAAACTGAAGTACAGAGAGGGTGACAGTCTCACAGTCACGTAGCTGTGTTTGGCAAAGCAAGGACTGCACCAGGGTCCTCACGCTGAATTTACCTTGCGGCCCTTCACTGCACCTGGATATCTGCTCCTCCCACTGTGGCTGCTGCCCAGACTTGCCTTTTCCAGGCCCGTGTCTCCTGGTGCTTCTGCCATTAATCAACAACTCATTCACCCATTCCCCAAATGTTCGACCTTTACTGTCAGCAAGCTCTTCCAGAGGAGAATATGTTTTGATCTATTTCATTATAAAATTTTGGAAACTGATATTCTTCTGTGATAGAATAAAACCCCTCCCCAAAAGTATGCCCATACCCTAATCCTCAAAACCTTAGAATACGTTACTTTACATGGCAAAAGGGACTTTTGCACCTGGGACTAATTAAGGACCTTGAGATGGGGAGATTATTTTGGATTATGAGGGGGCCCAATCTAATCTCATGAGCCCTTAAAATTAGAGAACTTTTCCTGGCTGTAAGAAGAGATGTGACTATGGGAGGAGGGACAGAAATATGCAACATTTGACAATGAAGGAGAGGGCATAGCCAAGGAATGTGAATAGCCTCCAGAGCTCAAAATAATAAATATATTAGTTTGTTAGGCCTGCCTTAAGAAAGCACCACAGACTGAGGCTTAAATAACAGCCATTTATTGTCACACAGTTTTGGGAGATAGACGGCTGAGGTGGAACTTTGGACAGCGCCATGCTCTTCCCTCTGAGCACTCTAGGGAAGTGCAACTTTTTCTTAATCCTTATTGATTTTAGAGAGAGAGAGAAAGAGAGACATTGATGTAAGAGAAACAACAATCAGTTGCCCTTCCATTCACATTCCAGCTGGGGATCCAGCTAGCAAGCTAGATATATTCCCTGACTGGAAATCAAACCCTCAATCCTTTCATGTACAGGAGGCATTCCAACTTAGCCACTTGGTCAGGGCCTCTCTCCTTCTGATTACTTACGTGGGTTGTGGCAGCAAAACTCAGATCCTTACATGGTGTTCAGTCTGTGTGTGTATATGTGTGTCCAAGTTTCCCCTTTTATAAGGAGACCATTAAATTGTCTTAGGGCCCATTCAATGACCTCATCTTAACTTGATCATAATTTGCAAAGATTCTATTCCCAATAAACATAATGTCCTAGATATTGGTAGTTAGGACTTAAATATATCATTTTATGGGGGGAGGTCAGGTGGAGACACAATTCAACCAATAAAAACAAGGAGTTAGATTTTCCCTTCGAGCCTCCTTAAAGAAACACAGCCATGCTGATGCCTTGATTTTATCCCAGTGAGATTCAATTCAGACTTCCAAACAGAACTGTAAGATAATAAGTGTGTGTTGTTTTAAGGCACAATGTTTGTGTTAATTTACTATGGCAATGATATAAATCTAACACATCTTCTTAAAAAATTTCCAATTACAAAAAGGAAAAGCAATCCCCAGATTTTAAATGATAGGATGATGTTTACCCATCACAAACATCTCAAAAATATCTACTGATGATGAGCTACCACATCACCACACTCGTATGTGTCAGAGACCATGTCTACCATGTCCATCTTAAGAAGGGTAACTATTTACCACATACAAGTCAGCACTTTATTCTTTTCTTGAAATAGTCATATGGCAAGGACATGGGCTTTTGGCATAGCTGATGATAATTGCTCGCTACGCAGGCTTCCTCCTCCTCCTCCTTTACAATATTATCACATTATCTTCCTCTGCTCTAGCAGAGCCAGCCACCCGGCATTAAGATAATGGAAAATGTGATGTGTACGTTCATTACTTATCAATGAAATTAGGGACTGACTTGATCTATGCTGTCTTGAAACAAAAGTGTAATCTTCAAAGTAGGAAGCAAACAACAAAACAGGGCTGAAAAACCAATTATATTCCCAAGTTTCTTCAAATTACAAACTCAGACCAGGTCACATCTAGTGTGTCTACTTGACCCCATCATGCCCAGTTCTCAGAGGGTGAGTGAGTGCTTCTTCCCATCTAGTCCTGTGAAGTGCTAAATTTCTCACCAATGGTGGCTGTGCATGCTTGATCACATTCAGGCTATTATTGTTTTCTTCCTCTATAATATCCAAATGCTGATTTTACAAATATTTAAAAGTAACCTTCATAAAGTTTTCTTTGGTCTTTTAAAGGTCAAGGGTATGCAGCTGGACTGAGTGTCACTACCGGCAGTGAAAAATCATCATGAAAATGCCAGTCAGCCTCCTGACTCCCTGCTGAGACTCATCCATCACAAGAAGCCAGCACCCCAGGAGTTACCTGAGTCCAGAACATTTTTCTGTCAGGCAGGGGAATACTATATGTTCCAGATTTGTACGTTCAATTGCTCAGCAGGTTGTGCAATAAGCTTCTCAGGCTTGCTATGTCCACGACCTGCTCCCTGATTTCTGTTCTGTGCTGGTTACTTCCCTTCACAGCCTGCCACTCCTGGAAATGTTATTGCATCTCAGCTTGCTCAGGCTTAAAAGTTTAGAATAATCTTTGACATTATTTTTTACACTCCATATTCAAGTTACCAACAAATTCTCTCCCTTCTACCTTCAAAACGCATCCAGAATCTAATGACCTCTCAACACCTCCACTGCCACCACTCAGCTCCAAGCCTCTGTTTCTCATTAGATTCTTTCAGAAGCTTCCTACTGTGTTTTTCTACTCTGTCTTTGCAGTCTTCAGTTTATTGTTAATAGCCAAGTCCAGTAAGAGACCTATTAAAATGCAAATCAACTCTCAAATACTCAAAACTTTCAAATAGCTCACTATTTCACCTACAACAATAAAAGAAAAGCCAGGATACCTTTAAGGTCTGCAGAATCTGGCCTCCCTTTTCCTACCTCTTGCCTCTTCTCTTGCTTTTCTACCCATCCCCCATTCCTCTCCAGCCACTCTGGGCTCCTGCTACTCCTTGACCATTCTAGGCATGCTTTCTCAAGGGCTTTGCACCTGCTCTCCTTTCTGCTTGGAAGGCTCTTCCCAGGCAACCTCAAGTTCTTTCCCCCAGCAACTTCAGGCTGTGTTGAAATGTTACCTTCTTACTAAGGCTTTCCCTGGCCACCATCCCCATTTTATCTTTACCTATTTTATCTACCCAATATACTACTTACTTTGCTCATTTATTTTGTTTACTTCCTGTCCTTTTCTCACCAGAATATCAGCATCATGAAGACAGAAGTATATTTCTGTTTTGTTCCTTCCTGTATTTGAATTTCTAAAATAATGCTTGCTCGTAGTCATTTCTGTAACATAAGATGAGTGAATGAATAAATAAATAAATTTCAGAGGAAAATAAAGGAGTATCTAAAGTACTAAGTCATCTTCTTATATAACTAGAATTCCTCCTCTGCCACTAACAGCAAGATGCAGACCAGACCTTTTGTCCTCTAAGGAAATTAGTATTGTTGTAAAAATCAGTATGCCTACGATTTAATAGAAATTTTTTCTAGGTTGGAATTTTCCAATTCATGAAGTTAAAGATTCTTTAATTTCAGAGGTTTGCACAGTAGGGCTCTAGACTAGAAAATTTCTTACTCCTTCTAACTGGAGACATAGTATGTCAGATAAGAGGAAATGGCCAGAGTGAGAATTTTGTAAGGGAAACCATCCCTTGTGTTCTTAGGAGCAGCCTTTGGGCATAGGGTTGTTTTTGGTTTTTTTTTTTTGTTATTTTTAAGGAAATGTTTTATGAAACTTATTCCACAGTGACTAATGATTTGGCGGTTGTTCAATAATAGCTCTGGCCACAGGAGTGGTCTGAATTACGGCAACACGTTAGTAGTTCATGCATCCATTTGTTCATACATTATTGCAATGACTGCTAAAGCTAGGCATTGTGATGGACATTGCAGCTATCATATGGAGGAACAAGACCCAGGCCCTGTTCTCAATAACTTCTTAACTAGGTAAGACTCAACTATAATTTGTAAGAGCATGCACAGGAAGAATTCATAGAGGGGCTGCCTACCCTGCACTGGGATGGCTGAGCTAACCTGAAGCACCACCAAGGACTGGTCAAGTGCAGAGAGCTGGGTGAAGCTGCCAGGCTGAGAGTAATGACAAGCACAGGCCCAGAGGAAATGGGAGCCAGGCGTGCTTGAAGCCTGCAAATGGCCCAGTGTGGTTAAAGGCTGGAGGTAGAGGGGACTAGACAGGGGCAACAGCAAGCTCACTGAGGCCTTAACTGCTGACTTTTTCTTTCAATCAATAGAGGTTACCTTGTTATTTTTCAGTGGGATCTGATAACAAAGGTAATCATCTTACAAGTGATGAAGGCATAAGACATTGCCTTTATGACTTTTAGAACCAGATGATTAGCAGGGCAAGCAGGTTATTAGACTGTCTAATTAGAACTCCCTAGAAATCCAATGCCCAGAGTGGTTGAATAGCTCCCAGGGTCACATGGTACATTGGTGGCAATGCACTGCTTGTTTCTAAGGTTTCTTTTTTCTATTTTATAATTACAGAAATTTCATATTAAAATTTTTGAGAAACAGTTTATGAGCATATAGAATAATTAATAGATATGCAATGTGATTTTCAGATGAAAGTGAAACAAAACTGACTTTAAAGAGGACATTTACTGAAGAGGCTAAAGGGACGAAACTTATCATCTGTCAGACCCAAGAGTACAGCCAGGCTCTCCCTGAGCCTGCTACTTTGCCTTCCCAACTGTTCCTTGCCTTATCCTATAAAACAGCACCTGCAGGCATTAGGGCAGGGATGAAACAATTTATCACATTTAATGTCCACGATACCTGACATGAGTGAGCACCCGATAATTTGGCAACAATAATGACATTGGAATTCACAGTGAGTACCGAATACTAAAAGATGGTGAGAGTTCCCAGGTATGACCTCATAGAATTAGAGGCCCTGAAATGAAGACTCACTTAGCCAGCCTATTTCTTCCTTAAGGAGCAGGACAGTAATTCAGAGAGCTGTGAGAATATAGGGAGAGGTTCCTCACGCGTGTGCAGAGGGGAGACGGGGCTGGCTGTAAGAATGTCAGATGAGCAGAGGAAATGAGACTGAGACGAGGTTTGCCCGTGGGAACAATGGCTTTCATTTGGTTATCTTTCACATGTGTACTTGTATATTAAAAATCACATACAGCATTACTTTCGTAGTTTCTTTAGATAATAAATTTCTCTGTCAAAATGTTCCAGTGACTCAGAGTTCAAACTCTGATAATGCCTCACAGTACACGGGCCCTTTTCTTAGGTCATGAACATAGATAAATACTGTATTTAATAACAAGTCTCATCCACAGAAGGGGGGAAAAAAACCCTGACCTTTTCTATGCAGAGTTTTCTTTCTCAGATACAATAAAAGATACAAAGGCTATATTAACAAGGGGCTTTTGAAAAGACATTTAAGAAGCTTCAAATACTGTTTTGGTGTAGTTGGAAAATGGCATAAAATTGCACTTCAACTTTCAATAGGAGTGAAAAATAAATGCATGTGTTTTCTGCTGGTGGGAAAGTGCAAAACTGAGGCTGTGATGTGTCAAGGGCAATTTATGTAACAAAAAGTTGCCTTTGCCAGGAAAGGTGTTAATTTTTAAATTAACTTTCTGTTTTTTAAAAAACACAAGCTAAAGGCTTGTATATTTGTCTGTAACTCATTGTAAGTTTTTCCTAATTCTTTTTCACAGGAAAGGTCTTGCACAGAAAAATCCAGTCTCAGTGACATCATGTGGTATGAAATGCAATTTTCTGCCAAAGGAATGTATGGTGCTGGCAAAATACATACTTAGGTGTAAGTAATGTAAGAGGCCCTTGCAAGCTGGTTTCCTGTTTCCTGGGCTTAGTTGTTAGGCTCCCACTCTGTGGGAGGGTACTATGACTTTTACTGCTGCATTTGTTGAAGTGCCCCAAGCTTTGGAGTGCCTGTGACCTCAGTCATAGTTCACCATCTGAAAAGCTTATCCTCTGATTTTTTTTTCCTTTTTTCTTTTTTTTAGTATTTCTCAATGTTTCCCATTTTTAAAAGCCCTGCCTCCTCAAGGAAGACCTCCTATGTTTTCCCATTTATCAGTGAAAACTGCCTCCTGGGAAGCATGGATGTGTTTTATCTCCTCCTCTCACAGGCACTTACTTTCTGCCCCTGGGAATATGTGATTTAATGACAAAAGCACAGGGTCATATTCTGAAGGCCTACATTCAGTTCTACCAGATACCACCTACCTGAGCTTGAGAACACAAATAATTTTTCAAGCCAGATGTTTCTAAGTGTTCAAAATTTTTCAACAAGTCATCTATCACAAAGTCAGCACCCAAGAATAACAAAGGTGGCAGCTACTGCTTGGGAAGCCTTATTATTGATTGGAGCCTTAAATGAATGATTTTATTTAATCCTCGCCTGGAGTCTCTAAGGTAGGTTCTATTATTATCCTCCAATTCACAGTTAAGGCAACCAAGGGACTTTCTCAAATTCATCAAGATTATCCATGTCTATCAGGTTTCCTCAGCCAGGGTCCCTCACCACTATGGCTCTGATTTTGGTAAGGGTATTTACAGTATAGCTTTTTAGATACTTTATAATTACTCTGTCTGATTCACTTTTATTTTCTCCAGTGCAACTGTTGTAGGCTAACAGCCCTCAAAAGATACCTATGTCCTAATACCCAGAGCTTTATGGCAAAAAATTAAAAAAAAAAATGACTTGGTAGATAGAATCAATGAAGGATCTTGAGATGGAGAGATTATCTGGATTTTCTAGGCAGACCCAAATGAGATATATCTTTATAAGAGGGAAGCATGGGAAGATTTGACCCAGACAGAAGAGGAAATATCATGTGACCATGAAGGTAGATCCTGGATTGTTCCCTAGAGCCACAAGGGTGCGCAGTGCTGCTAACACCTTGTTTTTGACCCAGTCTGCTTTTGGACTTCTGGACTCCAGGCAATAACAGGTTTGTGCTGATTTTCTACAGTAGCTGTGGGAAACTAGCACAGCACGTATTGGGAATATCTGTTCAATTAGATAGCAGACCTCTGTGCTACCCAGCTGCTCTTTTCTGTCCAACACGGTAAGAAATGTATCATTCTGGTCAGTGATGTTGATAATGAGGGAAGCTATGCATGTGGAGGGGTAGTGAGGATATGGGAAATCCCTGTACCTTTTTCTTAGTTTTTCTGTGAACCTGAAACTACTCTAAATAATAAAGTTTACTATTTAAACATTTTGGAGAACTTTCAGTTCTTCCAAGAAATGGTGTCCCCCATTTTTCTCAGGTTCTACCTATTATAGCTAAAAAACTCTGGACATAACACAACAGGTACAAGAAGGCTCTGACCAGTACAGAGAAAAAGGTGGGATGCCTAGGGACCTCAAGATTTGAGAAAAAACGAAGTGGTGACTTCCCTAGGTTACCCTACTGCCTCCATATTTCCTCAACAATGTATTGCAGAACCCCCAACAGACACACACAAAAAATCTAGAAAGCCTGTTTTCTTTCTAGCCAAAGGACCAGGAAATGTGAGGCTTAACAACAAACACTTTTCAGACAATATCCACCCTATTTCAGTAAAATACCAATGAATAAAATTTCTTCTCTGTGGTGGTTTCAGTGGAGCCAAATGAGTGGGCAGTTAGTCTCCTGGCCCACTCCTAACCCTTACTCTAGCCCCTAGCAAAGCCAACTGTGGGCCAGCAGTCTGAGTCCCTGTATGTGATGTCTACAGGGAAGACTGTAGAGGCTGACTCTCCATCACCTGCCCAGAAGAAGCAGAGAGTACCCTGGATATCCCACCAGGGTCCGGCTGTGACTGAGCCTTCATCAGCTAGACTGAATTTCTTAATTCAGTGGTGCAAGTCAGGGTTACTCAGTGCCCTTCTCTGTCCCATCCTTAGTGTAGGCAAAGCAAGGTGGTAATTGACCTCCACATTCCCCCATCATGAAGGACCCTGAAAGAGGCAGTGCAAAACTGGTTAGTTGGCAGTCCCATGAAGAATTAACTCCTAACTTCAAAATTTCTTACAGAAAGTAGAAGGGGAGAAAACTCTTCTTAATTCATTTTTGAGGCTAGTATTTAGTATCTTGATACCAAAACCAGACAAAGATTATGCAAAAAAGACCAATATCATTTGTGAACTAAGATGTAAAAACCTCAACAAATAGCACATTGCATTCAGCAGTGCATAAAAAGATTATATATCATGACAAAGTGGGATTTTATGCAAAGCTGGTTTAGATGACTTAGACTTAAAGTAATTAAATTAATTAATTGATTTAAAAATCAATTGATATAATACATTATAACAAGCTAAAGATGAAAAATCATATAATGTATCATTTAACATAAAAAAGTATTTGACAAAATCTAATATTCATTAATGATAATTCTCAGTAATCTAGAGAGAGAGAGCACTTCATCAACTTGATAAAGAAAATCTACAAAAAACCTACAGCTAACATCACACTTAATAGAGTGAATATTTTCCCTCTAATACTGGGGACAAGCCATTGATGTCTTTTTATCACTCTTATTCAACAGAATATTGGAAGTTCTAGTCACTACCATGAGGCAAGAAAAAAATTAAGATCATACAGATTGGAATGGAAGGAATAAAAGTATTCCTACTTAACAATGGCATAATCACCTATGTATAAAATTCCAAGAAATCTACAAAGAAAAGAACACTTCTAGGACTAATAAGTGAGTTTAATAAGTTTGCAAGGTATAAGATCATCAACGCAAAAATCAATCACATTTTATTTACATCAATAAATAAGTGGAGTACAAAATTAAAACAATACCATTTATAATTATTCCAAAGAAAGTGAAAAACATAGCTATAAATCTGATAAAACATGTATATGACTTATATGCTGAAAACCAAAAAGTGATGAAAGAAATCAAAGGTCTAAATAAATAAGGAGACACGTCATATTCATCAATAAGAAGATTCAACATAGTGAAGACATAAATTCTCCCCCAAATCGACCTATGGGCTTAGTGTTATTCATTTTAGAATTCCAGCAAAGACTTATTTTGTAAAAATAGGTAAGTTTAGCCTAAAATTTATATGGAAAGGCACATATCTTGTAATAGCTAAAACAATATTGAAAAAGAAGAATAAAGTAGGAAAGACCTTATAAACATTCTAATATATAACTATAGTAATCAAGACAATGTAAGCAAAGGAGTAGAGACACATATTGATGAAACAGAATAGGGAAATAGAAGTGAAGTCCCACACAAGTATTGTTAACTGATTGTGACAAAGATGAAAAACAATTCAATAGAAGAAGTATAATAATAGTACTTTCAACAAATGAAGTTGGAGGACTTCAAAATTTATAAAAAGTGTAAATCAAAAATGTATCATAGATTTACATGTAAAAAATTTTAGAAAAGAAAATCTTTGGAATTTAGCCTAGTGCTAGGCAAATAGTTCTTAGACTGGGCATCAAAACCATGACATAGAAAAGCAAAATATGAGAAATTGGAGGTCATCAGAATGAAAAATTTTGCTCTTTAAAAAGAAACTACTGAGAAATAAAATATTAGAAGACAAGCAATAGACTGGGAGAATATATTTGCAAACTACTTATCAGATATAGAACTATAAACTATAAATAACTCTCAAAACTTGACAGTAAAATAATCAAGCAATTCAGTTAGAAAAATAGACCTAAGATATAAAGAAACATTTCAACAAAGTAGATCTACAGATAGAAAACCAGCACATATAATGATATTCAGCATCAGTAACCACTACAGAAATGCAAATTTTGATCAGGAAGAGATGTTACTACACACCTGTCACAATGGGCAAAATAAAGATAGTGACAACACCAAATGCTGGTGAAAATGCAGAGAAACTGAATTATTTATACATTGTCAATGAAAATGTAAAATAGTACAGTTGTTTTGGAAACAACTTGGAGTTTCTTATAAAGCTAAATATGGAAATACCATGAGACTCAACATTTGCATTCTTAGACATTTATCCCATAGAAATGAAAACTTATAAACACATGAAAACTTGTACATTAGTGTCCAGAGCAGCTTTATTTGTAATAACCAAAAACTAGAAAGAACCCAATTGTTCTCAGTGGGATAATGGTAAAACAGCTCTGGTATACTTACAGTACAGAGTTGGTTTTTTTTTTTTTTTTTTTTTTTTAGCAGGTTTTTTTTTTTTTTTTTTAGCAATCAAAAGGAATAAATTATTGATACAAATAACTTAGATGGATTTCTAAGGAATAATGGTGAGCAAGAAAATCCAATTGCAGAAGATCACATACTGTATGGTTCCACTTATATAACATTTTTGACATGATAAAATTATAGAAATAGAACATAAATTAGTAGTTGTCTGTGTCTGAAAAGGGGGAATGAGGATGTAACAATAAGGATTCTTGAAGGGTGGAACTTGACTGCATCCATGTCAATTTTCAGATTCTGATATTGTACTGCAGTTTGGAAAGATTTACCATGGGGGAAATTAGGTAAAGTATACATGGTATATCTCTATATTATGACATAATTGTATATCATCTATAGTTATCTCAAAATATAAAGCTTAATTTTAAAAATTCTCACAGAATTCTCAGTTTTTCTCTCTTTATCTCTTCTCCCCTCCTCTGCTCTCCTTCTGAGATTTTGATTAAACATGCAATTTTTACACACATGTCTTAATCTCTTGGATGTGTCAAATCCTTTCATTTTTCCTTCCTGAGCTTTGGAGAGTACACTGACCTTCTAGTTCACTAACTCTCTCTTCAGCTCTGTCTGCTCTGCTCCTAAACCTCTCATCAAATTTTCATATATCTTTTGTTGTTGCAGATGACAGGGTGAATCAAGTCCCTATCACTACGTCTTGAGCAAAAGCTGAAGTTCAACCCTTGAATCTCTTCTAAAAGTTTCATTTTAATTTTTTCTACCTTTATCACTCTATTTTTTCTGCAAGTACCTTGAAGCTTATGTGTTATTTTCTTGTTCATAATCAGCATACTTATTTCACCATCTGAATCTGATCATTTCTATTCTTCAAGACTATCAGGGTTTTTTTTGCTGTCAATTGTTTTCACCGGTTCTCCCTCATGGAATTTCCTCTTGTGCCTTATTTGTTTTATCCTGAAGAAAATATTTGAAGTATAACTTATAGAAATAATTTAAGGTTTAAAATAACATTACTCTTCTCCAAAGAAGATTTATATTGGCTCTTTGCCTGGAGATTGGGTCCACTATAAACCAAGCTTAAGGCCTGAGATAATTAGATCTTGGCTGTGATTCCTGTGGTCTTGTTCCACTTCAAGTTCAGCTTAATCCTGGGAAATAACATTTTAAGATTCTAGCTTACTATAAAAAAAATCTTCCATTTCCCTCTCTACTTTGTTTTTGTCATGTTCTACCCTTGGTTGTAAAAACAAATATTCTACCAATACATGTCCTCCATTTGGGAATAAAGCTTCTGTGAACTTTTTCTCTCTGCATTCTATTTTTTCCACTCTATATTTTTTTCCTTTATTTGTCGTATACTCAATGTTTCTAAGAAAAATTGAAAATATGTGTTCTATCCTTATTTTTCAATTGAGTTTCAGGGAAGCATTGTTCTGAATTGCCTGACATCCAATTTTCTGATATAGGAAGTCACAGATGTATATATTTTTTAATTAGGAAGGATTGAATATTTTTATCAAGCTTCAAAAAGTTTTGATAATACCATATCTTATTTGATCAACAGCTTGAGTGATTATGCTAATTAGTTTAAATTCTGCAAACATCCATAAACATTATAAATTCAAATCTAATTGGAAATTATGCAGACTATTTACATGTGCCAAAAGATAACACACTGCTCATTAAAAATTCCTTTTAAATTACACCAATGATATGTGAGGGATGCTTAGTAATTTTTTAAAAACAAATTAGTAAATTAAAAATTATTGAGTTAATGTTACTACAACTGAAAAGACATTTTTAATTTACTTTGATAATTTTAAATTTACTGGCCATGTCATTTAGCACACGTATGAATACCGATGATATTAACACTTCAGGGACAGATCTCTTTAGTTCACATAAAGAATATTATGAAGAAGAGGTATCTTATTTGTTTCTAGATTTTTAATTTTCTGTTTAGTAAAAAATAAGTTATAGTAGCTAAAAAATGTTTTCTGTGTCTCTAGAGGTCTTTTTGTGGTTTATCCCAGTGATTTCTAAGTACCAGGGCTCCTAGCTCTTCTGGTAATCCTCCTGTCTAGTATGTTGAATGCCATAGGTAGAGTCAGAGTTTTTCAATTTCCTGGGCAATCTAAGGAAGATATTTAGGTCACATTTAAAAGCTGGCTTGTTAACAAAGTAAACAGGTCTAAGTCTATATCTGTAGGCCCAAAGTGCCTACCTTTCAACCACCAAAGGAATACTATCCATGCTTGGAAGATGGGACCACATCCATCATTTTGTGAATAATAATAAAAGAGAAAATTATACCATACATTCAAGCCATAATTTAGAGTTTCAGATATATGCTTCATGTACATTATATCATTGGATTGTTGGAGCTGCTGGATGAATTGAGTTGTAAAAGAAACACTGGCCATGTTCAGGGATAACTTGGTCTCTCTGACTAGGCTTTCTCACTATCACTACTCATTCTTCTAGCCATGTGGCATGGTGACAAGATTTTACTTTAACTTAGTTAAAATGGTGATTCAAGCAAAAGCCACTAATCCCTTTTTAAAATGAACATATATAAATATAAAATATAAAAATAAAATGTTTCTCTAAGATTTTTTCCACTATGAGTAACATATTTCTCTTTTAGTTTCTTTCTATTTATTAATTTTCCCAGCTCATTTTTTTTATCAGTTCATTATATATGTCTTTCTTTTTTTTTTTTTCATTTGAAATCTAGCATAACTGGATCATACTCAGCATTTGAAAAAACAAGCTGTTGAAAGTTTGTTATGCTAAACTTTAAGATGAGATAGAAATTCAAATCTAAAAGAGGATCACTTAGTGATATAAATGGGCTTTAAATTAAAACAGGAAATTCTGAAATTTATGTCCTTTTGGAGCATTTTAACTTACAGAAAATGCTAAACAACTTAAATACTATATTTGGAAAGTAGCAAGTCTGTTTACAAGATTTTCAAAGTAAATTATTTTATTGTTTTCTTCCTGAACAATATCCAGATTAGAGCCTCGGATGAGAGAACTGAACAGTTGCAATGTTTATTGTAATTTAATAGAGGCAGAATTACTAGCCCTGACAGATACCCCCTTCACTTTATTTATAGATAAGAAAGTTAGGTTTGAGATTAAACGTTTCTTTATGATGGTGCCTGATAAAGAAATGCAGCTTGCTGTTCCATTTAGATATACCAAATGGACCACAGTTTCCAGCGGGTGCTATAGAACAACATGAATGGGGGTTTAACTGAGAGAGCAGAGCCTGAGAAAGTTTGACTTCCTCAGTGCTGTGACACAGAGCTGGCATATAGGGGAGAGGAAATTTGGCAGGTTTAATAGCTGGTGGATTACATTTATAATCTTTGAAGAATATTGCAAGATGGCAACTTCTGCCCATTTAGTTGTGGAAAAGACTTCAGTGTCTTACCTTTGAGAGATCAATTGAAGTGAAGAAAATAATTTCTCTTAAACAAGAGATTTTAGACAGCCACAAAATATCTCATTTCAACCAGCCTAATGGGTAATGCATTGGCTGTAGACTGTCCTGAATATGGTATAATTCTTCATGCCATTTACCACCTCTCAACATAGGATTTTGCTTCTCTGAATTTTTTATATGCACTAAGAAACTTAATATAATTTCTGCATAGTTATGAATCTTTCCCTTTTCAGATTAGTAAATGAATTACATTTGCTTGAATCAATTGACTGTGATATGGGTGGAGGGCAGAAGATCCTTCCTGTCCTTTGAGAATATTTCATTCTCCTCTGTTTCTTTTGCTTGAGCCTGAACTACAGAGTGATGGTAGAATATTAGTGTGGTACAAATCCTTAATAATTGTCCAGTGCAGTGTTTCCCAAAGCATGAAACATGAAGTACTATTTTAAACTTACTTGAATCACATAATGAAAAAATGATTCCCTTTGCAATTCACTTTAAATTCTTCTCATAAGATAGAAGAGTAATTTTACTTGTGCTAGTCTGTATTTAATACCTCTCCAAAATTTGTAATTTCTATGTTTCATAAAGAGAAATCAGGTCTTAGACTCAGAGCCTTTGTCAGACAAGAGAACATAATTAGACTTTACTGGCATTACCTTTTAAAAACACTTATTTTGTAGTTGCCATCTATTTATGAGATGTTATACTGGTTATGCATCTATAGAAGCAATTAAAAATTTACTACAAATAGAGTTAAGCAGAGCGAATCAATATAAAGAGAGTTTTTAAATAAATGATACTCAGGCGGAATGTAGCTCTGGCGAAAATCATGAAGGTGGTAAGCATTCAGGCAACTGAAGTTTGGGAAACACTATTCTAGCACAACCCTTTTTTTGTACGAATGAGAAAACTAAGGACAAGGGAGCTTAGGTGACTTGCCCAGGCTTAACAGGAAGCTCATGGCAGACTCAGAACAAAAACCCATGTCTATTTTCTCCACATGTGGTGTATGTTGTACTAAGTCACACGGCTTCCACCTGATTTAGGAGACCAAGCTGAGTTAGCTCCTCTCATAGATGTAGAAAATTTATTTAAAAAGGCATGGCAAATGTTTTCAGTGTTATACAAAACACACATTTTAGGATTAAAAAAAAGACTTTTATAAAAGTGTTGAGTCATGATGAAGGATCGAATGCCATTTTCAAGATAATTAAAGAATAAGATACTGAAGCTCATATTTGGGAATTTAGCAAAGTGCCACTTGCTGAAACCATATGGCTAATTTGCAACAATCAGGCAATTTACTGATTTGCAAGCTTGACTTCATGTGTGAATACTTGAGATTAGAAAAAAAATATTGATGTCTGGGTGCTACCTCTAGAAATCCTGGTTTAATTGGTGTAATGTCAACCCAAGCTTTGGGAGTTTTAAAAGCCCACCAGGTGATTCCAGTATGATGCCTCATCTGAGAACCACTTCTAAATATAAACACGGGTAGCCATTGGGCCATGTTGTGTATGGTAGACTATCATCATGGGGCTCACCAACTATGTTATTATCCTTTTAGAGCAAACTTTCAGGGATTGAGAGGGCTCAGTGAAAGGGAAAGCAGTGCAGCTATACGGAAGAGGATGGACTATGTAACACAGGAGCTCCAAACCAGGAAGCTACTTAAGCGTTCGTCATATTTTGAAAAAAACAGCTGGAGGACCAGTAGATGTGTACATGCTGTTTATTAATCACATTACAGGGGAGT
Source organism: Furipterus horrens (assembly GCF_987537825.1). Classification (NCBI taxonomy): domain Eukaryota; kingdom Metazoa; phylum Chordata; class Mammalia; order Chiroptera; family Furipteridae; genus Furipterus; species Furipterus horrens. The sequence continues at coordinate 47,237,104 of NW_028327177.1, forward strand.
GCACAGATGGCAATGAGTCTGCCAGGAGAGAGACCGCACCCTACCTCTGGGCTTGATGCCACTTAGAGAGTTAGGGAGGGAGCAGTGGTAGCAGGGAGGGAGCCAGGGTAGCCTGTGAAAGGGCTGCAGGTTTGTGATAAACAACAGAGCCTTGAAACACAGGAACCTAGAGACACAGGGGCCTTCAGAATCTGTATTCCTTGTTCCTTATGGCTGCTGGCCAG